>NC_072835.1:23547500-23727500 GCF_027744805.1 Dunckerocampus dactyliophorus | reverse complement strand
CCGTACTACCTTCCGAGGGAGTTTTCACATGTTATTGCTATGACTGTGTACATCCCCCCTCAGCGGTCGCTGCTGCAGCTATAAAGCAGATCCACACCATCGTCTCTCAACTTCAGAACCAGCACCCCCAATCCCTCCTCCTCATCTCCGGTGACTTCAATCATGCTTTCCTGTCCTCTGCTCTTCCCACCTTCACCCAGTATGTCAAATGCCACACTAGAGACAATAAAACGTTGGACCTCTTGTATGCAAACATCAAGGATGCATACACCTCATCCCCCCTCCCCTCGTTGGGTCGTTCTGATCACAACCTCGTCCATCTCGTCACAGACCACACTCCAGTAGTGTATAGACAACCCCCTGTGAAGAGGCCTGTGAAGCAGTGGTCTGAGGAGAGCAGTGCTAGGCTCAGAGACTGCTTCCAGACAACAGACTGGGAAGCTGTATATACAGGGGTCTGTATATACATAAAATAATGGTGGCCACACAAAATATTGACACTTTTGGCCCAATTTGGACATTTTCACTTGGGGTGTATTCACTTTTGTTGCCTGCAGTTTAGACATTAAGGTCTGTGTATTGAGTTATTTTGAAGGGAACAGTAAATTTACACTGTTATACAAGCTGTACACTGACTACTTTACATTGTAGCAAAGTTTCATTTCTTCAGTGTTGTCCCATGAAAAGATATAATAAAATATTTGCAGAAACGTGAAGGGTGTACTCACTTTTGTGACATACTGTATATATATACTGCTCAAAAAAATTAGAGGAACACTTGGAAAACACATCAGATCTAAACTGGGAGAAAAATGATGTTGAATATGTTTCCTGATAATAAGTGGGTGATGTATTAGTAACAAAATGATGCCACATCATTTGATAGAAATGAAAATGATCACCCTATAGAGGGGGGAAATCAAAGACACCCCAAAAATGAAAGTGAAAAAATGATGCAGCACACTGGTCCATTTTGCTAAAATGTCATTGTAGCAACTCAAAATGATTCTCAGTAGTTTGTGTGGCCCCCACGTGCTTGTACGCATGCCTGACAACGTCGGGGCATGCTCCTAATGAGACTACGGATGGTGTCCTGGGGGATCTCCTCCCAGATCTGGACCAGGGCATCAATGAGCTCCTGGACAGTCTGAGGAGCAACCTGGTGGCGCTGGATGGACCTAAACATAATGTCCCAGAGGTGTTCTATTGGGTTTAGGTCAGGTGAACGTGGGGGCCAGTCAATGGTATCAATTCCTTCATCCTCCAGGAACTACCTGCATACACTAGCCACATGAGGTCGGGCATTGTCGTGGACCAGGAGGAACCCAGGTCCCACTGCACCAGCGTAAGTTCTGACAATGGGTCCAAGGATTTCATCCCGATACCTAATAGCAGTCAGGGTGCCGTTATCTAACCTGTAGAGGTCTGTGCGTCCTTCCAGGGATATGCCTCCCCAGACCATCACTGACCCACCACCAAACCGGTCATGCTGAATGATGTTGCAGGCAGCATAACGTTCTCCACGGCATCTCCAGACCCTTTCACGTCTGTCGCATGTGCTCAGGTTGAACTTGCTCTCATCAGGGAAGAGCACAGGGCACCAGTGGTGTAGTTGCCAATTCTGGTGGTCTATGGCAAATGCCAATGGAGCTCTACGGTGCTGGGCAGTGAGCACAGGGCCCACTACAGGACGTCGGGCCCTCGGGCCACCCTCATGGAGCCTGTTTCTGATTGTTTGGTCAGAAACATTCACACCAGTGGCCTGCTGGAGGTCATTTTGTAGGGCTCTGGCAGTGCTCATCCTGTTGCCCCTTGCACAAAGGAGCAGATACGATCCTGCTGAGGGTTGAAGGACCTTCTACGGCCCTGTCCAGCTCTCCTGGAGTAACTACCTGTCTCCTGGAATCTCCTCCATGCGTCCAGGTACCGCAGTGATGCCCTAGTCCAGATCTGGGAGGAGATCCCCCAGGACACTACGGACACCATCCGTAGTCTCATTAGGAGCATGCCCCGACGTTGTCAGGCATGCGTACAATGTACATGTGTGTGTGTGTTTTGTGTGTGTTTTTGTCAACTACAAAGCTACACATGCTTCCAGGAAACATACCCGCTCTCGCAGGGCGGATCTTCCCAGCAGAATGGTCCATAACTCTCGGCAGCTCCTGGACAGTTCAAATGAAAAGAGCATTTCTTAAATATCTTAAAATATGATCTATGAGTCCAACAGTGTAAGCACTAGCTCTTTTTATACCGTTTATAGCTTGGTGAGTAGCTGTTGTTAAATACTGTAGTTTATAGTTTGGTTAGTAGCGGTTTTTAATTAGACATAGCTTGGTAGCTTTTTTTAAAAATGGTTTATAGCTAAGAATGTTCTTATTTCAAGGGCTACCCAAGAGGTATACAACAATAATGAAGGTGATATATCATTATTTTGAAATTCAGAATAAAACTTACAGCGATATGGTGTAGCTTTAATGTACAGCTGACTTCATATGACAAAAAAGGAGAAAAAAAACGCTAGCTAAGCTGCAGCGAGTTTTGACGCTAACAAAGGGTACTTGAAGAGAGGCACGGTATGCTTTTTGTCACGTTAAGCAAACAGTCTATTGATCGCCAGCTAACTCGGTTGACAACAGCATGCTGTTGTTGACATGCGGGCGGGCACACGAAGCCATTCAAACGGTTCGACTGTTAGCACATGTTAAGCTAAATTAGCGGCGCGAAGAGCCGCACTGGGACGCCGCTGAAGAGAAAAAACAGACAACGGGAATCCTGGTAGGTTACGCAAGGTAACTGAATATATTCCGTTCTGAATACAAACGATTAACCTAATTGAATAAACCAAAAAGTTGGCTAAAGTTTGAGGCTAAAAGCATACCTGAAGCTCATCCCCGAGTCCGCCATCTTTGTAGCTGCACTGTGATTGGCTTGTGGGTTATGTCGTCACCGGTCACCGGTCACCTTACTTCTTTGTCGTTGTCGTCTTCGGAGATCAGTTGCTGCTTTACCGCCACCCGGTGGATGTTAAATCAAGTGTAGCCAAAACAGTTAAGACGAATACCTTTATTAATCAATTAAATACAGTTCTTTTTCAACTAAGTCCGTTTCTGTTTATCTGTCGACGTGGTTTAAGTGGAATGTTTACGTCATCCCAGCATTTTGGAACTCGGTATTAATGTGGGGGCGTACCACGTGACCTGGCTGTAAAACATGGCCGCCTCCTGCTGGCTGTGGGAGGAGCGACAGCTGACAAAGAAATCCTGACAGTTTAAAGAATCACGTCACAACGCGGCCTCGTCCACATGACAGTAGAGCAACACGGTACGTGGGTTTTTCTGCTTTTTGTGCATCCACCGGTATTCATTACATTCACTAATATCTATTCGCTGTTTAAGCATTTATGCTAACTTGTGTGGTTCTGGGCTCCACTGTTAGCATGCTGTTTTTGTGTTTGCCGCATCTGTAAAACATTGACTGATTAGAGTTGTCGTGAAAATGATAAATGTCCCGCCATGTGTGCTTGGTTTCCTATATTTGTCCAAAACAGCGCACGTCGTCCATGTATTAATAATATACAGTAAGCCCCGGCCTTAAGAGGGAGGAGTCCAACTTGCAACCCCCACAGAAACAAAAGGTTGCTGTGCAAAGGGCATTCATGCTGATGTCCTGTAGGGCAAATGTGAGTGGAGCTCATGTCATAAGACAGGAAGTCACAACACAGTGTGCTAACATTGACTTTATTTTCCGCCCCAAGCAAGAATCATGACCCGAGTGGGGAACTGACAGAGGAAGACCTTCACCGTCTGACTGGGATAAGGACCCCGCCTCCCAGCCGCCATGCAGATAAACCCGGTGCTGGTGGAGTCCGCTGTGGTGTCGGCGGTGGTGCTGTGCGTGCACGTGGCGGTGTGGAACCAGCACTCGTGGTGCACTGTCGCCCTCGTCATCCAGGCCTTCTATGTCCAGCACAAATGGGACTGCCTGCTGAAGTCGGGGGGCGCTGTGTTCCAGTTCCGTCCGGCGGCCAACAGCGGCATCGTTCCGGCCTCCATGGTGATGCCCCTGGTGGGTCTGGTGTTGAGGGTGAAGTGCTTGGAGGCGGGAAGCGTTCACTTGGAGCGCTTCTCCATGGTGGTGACTGTCAGCGGCATGACGCTGGCGCTCTTCCTCTCGCTGATCGCGCTGGGCATCACCCGGCCCGTGCCCACCAACACCGGTGTAATCGCCGGCTTGGCCGCCAGCGCCATCTTCTACACCGCCAAGCAGACGCTGACGGTGTCAGAGGTCATTGAGGTGCTGGAGGTGCTGCTGATCTTCGTCTACCTCAGCCTGATTGTGTTGTACCTGCTGCCGCGCTGCTTCACGCCCGGCGAGGCTCTGCTGGTGGTGGGCGCCATCAGCTTCGTGGTCAACCAGCTCATCAAGCGCTCGCTGAGTCTGCCTGAGGCAAAGGGCGAACCCGTCAAGTACCTTCTGCCGGTGCTGGTGGTGGGCTCGCTGCTGCTGGGCGTCTTCTTCGCTCTGCTCTTCTGCTTCATGGAGTCCGAGACGTGGGTGTCGTCTCTTTTCTTCCACACGATGACAGCCGTGCTGGGCCTGGGCGTCATCATGCCGTGGCTCTCGCTCTTCATCGGACGCCATCCCATCACGTGGCTGTGGGACTTTGTCACGCTCAACGACCGGCGGCTTGGTTTGATAGGGTACTGGGTCTTGCTGTGTGCCTTGGCTACCTGCGTGGTGCTGCAACAGAACCACCAGCGCCAGTCTGGGTCCAAGAAGCACCAGGCCTCCACTGTGGTCAGGAAGTACTTCCATCTCATCGTGGTGGCCACCTTTGTTCCGGGTCTTCTGTATGACCGCCAGCTGCTGCACGTGGCATCCGTGGGCTGCTTGGCCGTCTTCCTCTTCCTGGAATACGTGCGTTACTTTCGCATCAAGCCGCTGGGTCAGCCGCTGCGACAGCTGCTCACTTTGTTCTTGGACGAGCGCGACTCTGGACCCCTCATCCTGACTCACATCTACCTGCTCCTCGGCATGGCCCTCCCCGTCTGGCTTTTCCCGGACGCCTGCGCGCCAAAGGGGATTCTTCCCGGCGCCGGCGCCCTGGTGCCCTACGCCGGCGTGCTCGCCGTAGGGGTGGGCGACACCGTGGCCTCCGTCTTCGGCAGCACCATGGGGGAGATCCGCTGGCCCGGCACCAAAAAGACGATGGAGGGGACGGCGACGTCCGTGTTCGCACAGATCATCGCCGTGGCCATTTTTCTCATCTTTGACGGGAGCATCAACTTAAACTCCACCTACTCGTGGATCGTGGGTTCCATCACGCTGGTGGCCATGCTGGAGGCGTACACCTCCCAGATAGACAACCTCCTCCTGCCCCTCTACCTCCTAATCCTGCTCATGCTCTGACTGGAGCAAGAACGCCCCCCTTTGAAATATTACTTTTACTGGCAAAAGAACAACATTTGTAATGTTTTGTTTGAAGGAGGCAAGTTGACACGCTTCAGTCAAAGTATGAATTATGGAAATCAGCACAAACATGGCCTTTGAAGAACATTCATGTTTGTTTATGAACTGTCCTGATGGTAATATTTTTAGCTATGGTATCGAGCGGGGGTGTCCAAAGTGGCCTCACACAAAAATGTAAATGTCTATCAAATGAAACACATGAATTCATTACCGTGGATGGTTGTTTGTCTATGTGTGCCCCGCCTCTCGCCCAAAGACAGCTGGGATAGGCTCCAGCATATCTTTAGTGAGGGAAAGCGGTATAGAAAATGGATGGATGGATCATTTAAAAATAACTTACTTTTGAGCCTTTTTAACAAATATAAAAGTGTCAAAGTGGGCCCCATGCATCCTTTGATTTTTCAGAATAATTTTGGACACCCGTGGGTGAGGCTGCTTCCTACTGGACAAAAGTAGGTTCTGTTTTTGTAGGTTTACTCCACTGGTGTGATAGGGACCTTGAAAGGCGTACTTAAATTGTTGATCTTGTTTCCCCCCCACATTATGTTATCAAATTGAATGTTTCTGTTGTGATGACCAGTATCAGCATGAGCCTGCATTGTTTTTTAAAACATGTAACGACTAAGCCATCAAAACTTCGAGTTCCAATCGATTTCAGCAAAAATGTGTTTCAAACTCATTGCATGACATTGAGTTGCTGTTTTTTTTTCTGTGAAAGAGATCCTACTTGAAATGAGCCTGTTTTGACAATAAAAGTACTGCACTAGCAAAGATCATTCATCAATTTATGATTTGTATTTAAGAATGAGTGCAAGATGTTTCTACAAAACAAACCACCAGAGATGGCAGCTTCTTCTGTTCGCTTTGCTGTGAAATCCTTCATTTGGCGTAAAGAGGCGGAAAAGGAAGCTCTTCGGTGGGCTGCAGCCTTTAGGAGAAGACGAACACGTGACCAACTAAAACTCAAAACTTTAAGTAACATTGGATGTTTTTGAATTCATAATCTTAAAAGTCCAACGGAGTGCTCAGGCCACATTTATAAAAAAAAAGCAATCTGAGACCTCGACAATAAAGTTAATTTACCTTTGCCCGATGCCAAAGGTCAATGGGGGGAGCTAGAAATTAATCTAAAGGCTCAACTGCTCTGTTTTGCTGCGGCCACGTTAGAAATAAAAGCTTTCCTGAAGAAAGAGTGAAGTTTCCGTCCTTTCTGAAGAGCTACGCTCTATTTTCCCTCTGACACGTCTAACACGATGGCACGTAAAATCAGGACTTCTTTCTCGTAAATGTACGACTTTATTCCGGAAATCTCAGATTATTTTTTTCAATGTGGCCCTAACACTCCGTCGTATTATGAAAGTAACAGTCCAGTCCATGTTGTTGCTCATTTCTCAATGAGCAAGACTGCAGTCAAGCGATTGCAGTGGAAACAGTGGTCTCTGCTGGCACTAGGTGGTAATTGCACGCCCACTCTCACCAGTTCTCAGGGCTCCAGCGGGTGTCCTGTGACTCCATGACGTGGAAGGTGTACACGTGCCGGGAGTCCTCAGAGATGTTCTCAGCACTGCGATGCACCACCTGGCCGTGAATCAGGACAACGCCGCCTACGGGAGAGAAAGAGAGGTGCATGCTTAGGATACTGCAAGTTGACCCTGGGGGTCATGGCAAGTAAAAAAAAAAAAAAAAAGCCCACAAACAAGTTTCAAACAAAAACAAACATTTATTCACCTTTTTTTACTTCTACTGGGACAAAGTTGTCGTCATCATAGTTCTGCTCTTTGCCGACAAAGTCTGTGAGAGGGTAGGTGCCCTTTGCAGTCCGCACCATTCGTCGAGTCACGTCGCATGCTTTATAAATGCATGTTTATTGAGCCACACGAGAGTCCAAATGCTGGCAACAGCCGTGTGTGTGATGTACACCACAATGAAAAACATGACTTGAGCACCTAACGTTGCAGCTTACTTTTGTGCGACCCCGGGATGAACCACAGGCAGCCGTTGCTGACCGTGGCGTCCTCCAGGGCGATCCACAGGCCCATCACCCTCCCCAGGGGCTCCGTGTACAAAAAAGTGGCATCTTGGTGAGGCGTTACTGGGACAAAAAGCATGCATTACAAATTAAAAGGCCATAAATATTTTACTGCAATGTAAAAAAAAAGATAAAAGTTCCTACCTTCCCCACCTATCCCAGGTTGCTGCATCAGATTGGAAACAAACGGTTAATATTGGCTAAATATTGTATCATTTCAAAGTGAAACATGTGGAAACAAAGTCTAAAAGTATTGATGTATTTTCTAAATGTAATACTGTATAGGGTTTTTTATATTAAAATATTTTGACAAAAACAATACTTGGATTTTTATTTAGATGTCATCAGATCATGCAAAAAAAGCTACAAATATAAAATATTGTATGATTTATTGTCCAAATAAATATTTTAATATTTAAAGTGTTAATTTAATGAGAGTAAAGTGTTAATTTAATGAGAATAAAGTGTTAATTTAATGAGAATAAAGTGTTAATTTAATGAAAATAAAGTGGTAATTTAATGAGAATAAAGTGGTAATTTAATGAGAATAAAGTGGTAATTTAATGAAAATAAAGTGGTAATTTAATGAGAGTAAAGTGGTAATTTAATGAAAATAAAGTGTTAATTTAATGAGAATAAAGTGGTAATTTAATGAGAATAAAGTGGTAATTTAATGAGAATAAAGTGGTAATTTAATGAGAATAAAGTGGTAATTTAATGAAAATAAAGTGGTAATTTAATGAGAGTAAAGTGGTAATTTAATGAAAATTAATGTGGTAATTTAATGAAAATAAAGTGATAATTTAATGAGAATAAAGTGGTAATTTAATGAGAATAAAGTGGTAATTTAATGAAAATAAAGTGATAATTTAATGAGAATAAAGTGGTAATTTAATGAAAATAAAGTGGTAATTTAATGAGAATAAAGTGGTAATTTAATGAGAATAAAGTGGTAATTTAATGAAAATAAAGTGGTAATTTAATGAAAGTAAAGTGGTAATTTAATGAAAATAAAGTGGTAATTTAATGAGAATAAAATGGTAATTTAATGAAAGTAAAGTGGTAATTTAAAGAGAATAAAGTGGTAATTTAATGAGTAAAGTGGTAATTTAATGAGAATAAAGTGGTAATTTTATGAGAGTAAAGTGGTCATTTTATGAGAATAAAGTGGTAATTTTATGAGAATAAAATGGTAATTTAATGAAAATAAAGTGGTAATTTAATGAGAATAAAGTGGTAATTTAATGAAAATAAAGTGGTAATTTAATGAAAATAAAGTGGTAATTTAATGAAAGTAAAGTGGTAATTTAATGAAAATAAAGTGGTAATTTAATGAGAATAAAGTGGTAATTTAATGAAAATAAAGTGGTAATTTAATGAGAATAAAATGGTAATTTAATGAAAGTAAAGTGGTAATTTAAAGAGAATAAAGTGGTAATTTAATGAGTAAAGTGGTAATTTAATGAGAATAAAGTGGTAATTTTATGAGAGTAAAGTGGTCATTTTATGAGAATAAAGTGGTAATTTTATGAGAATAAAATGGTAATTTAATGAAAGTAAAGTGGTAATTTAAAGAGAATAAAGTGGTAATTTAATGAGTAAAGTGGTAATTTTATGAGAATAAAGTGGTAATTTTATGAGAATAAAATGGTAATTTAATGAAAGTAAAGTGGTAATTTAAAGAGAATAAAGTGGTAATTTAATGAGTAAAGTGGTAATTTTATGAGAATAAAGTGGTAATTTAATGAGTAAAGTGGTAATTTTATGAGAGTAAAGTGGTAATTTAATGAGTAAAGTGGTAATTTTATGAGAATAAAGTGGTAATTTAATGAGTAAAGTGGTAATTTTATGAGAATAAAGTGGTAATATTACGTGTCATAGGAAAATAGAGGCAAGCTTTTATTTATAATGTGGCAGCAAAACAGAGCACAAACAGGTTAGCATGACTAGCTAGCCCTTCTCACTTCCACCTTCCTTACCCCGCCCCCTCCAAATGAGTCCCCTTTTCATAGCTGTCCCAGGCGATGCCTGTAACATAAACTTACCACTTTTTTCTCCTAAATTCATCACTTTATTCTCAAAATGTCTGATTTGTTTGGGTTTGCGGCCCAAAGACGGTGTCGTATAAAAGTAACATGTACCTGCAATACTGTATTGGAAAAGAAATCGAGTAAATCAACAAGCTGGGACGTATACAATAAACGTCACGTGACCTTGAAGATGTACATGCTCTGCAGTATGACGGGATGAACGAGGCCGAGCTTCCTGGCGATGCCCTGAGAAGAACAAGCGTGACTTGGGGTTGAGCGGAAGAGCGGTTCAGGTGATGAAGAGCGATGGTGTGGTTGGTTCTTCTCACCTGGACTTTGGCTGAATGTGTAACCTTTCTGTACAAAGGCTCATGAGCATGAAGAGCTAACAAGACATTTCAAAAACGTTGTATGTTGTTCTGTCATCATCTGATTTTTGGGTTTGCCCCCCCCCCCCCGGACACATACCATGTCCGACTTTATTCAGCGATCGATGCTTCGGCACCACAAATTCTCCTGCAGGTGGAAAAAAGCAGCCAATGATGTAAAAAGTCACTCCACTCCACTCGTGTGCCGTCGACGTCCAACAACTGCACCTTTGTCGTCAAAAACTCCCTTCTCGAAGAAGAAGCGGATCTTATCTCCGCTGGTGATGAAATAGTCTGCGTTTCCCTGCGGGACGCCAAAAAGTCAACACGGGTCAGCTGACTGCGGACTTTGCTACTTGTGGCGGTGGAATCATGACTCACTTGCCTGTGGCACAGACTAACTTCATCGAATGAATACAATTGCTGCTGGTTTCTCATCTTTGCTGCCACCTTTCTAGCAATAATACACGCTAGTCGTTGTCATTGCTGCTGTTTTCTAACCTTCAGACCAGGGGTGTCCACAACACATTCTCAAAATATCATTTAACAAGGAAACAGCAAAAATGGAAAGATCAGTGCTCATTTTACAGGAATAAAGTCAAAGTTTTAGGAGAAAAAAAGAAGTTGTCATTTTACAAGAATAACGTCATTTTCACAACGTTGGCATTCAACACATGGCTTATTTCTCTAGAAGTTGCAATGTTACGAAAAACAACCAATAAAGTTGGGCATTTTGACAGAAGAGTCATGATACGGGAAGAATTGTTCCAAGAACGTTAAAGCGGGTTGCAAAAAAGTCACAATTTCACGAGAACAAACTTGGTTAATATTATGAGGAAAAATGATGGCTGAGTTGAACTATTAAAGAAAACAATGTGTACAATCTTTTTTTAATAGATACTTTTATGTTTCCTAATGAGACAATAAAGATGGAGTTTTGGGGAAAAAAAAACTTATATTATGTGTATAAAGTCAAAATATGATAGATCGCAAGTTGAAATATTTGGAAAATTTAAAAAAAAAACAGCAAAAATGGAAATATTGGCAGTCATTTTGCAAATATTAAAACAAAAAGTCATTATTTTATGAGAATAACGTCGTAATGTTAGGGGGAAAAGGAATGTCATTTTAGGCCCAGAAAAGTGGAATATTGAAGAAAGAGGTTATTTTTCTTCAAGCCATAACACTACCAAAGACAAACAAAACAAGGAATAAAGTAGTCACTTTTGTGGAAAAGGTTAGGAGAATACAGTCCAAATATTATGGCAATAAAGTCACAATTACCACAAGAACATTTACAAGAAGAACGTTAAAAATAGTTGCGGGAAAAAACAACAATAAAGAGAAAAAAAGTCTCATTCAAAGGAGAAAAAAGCAGCAATTTCGGAGGAATAAACTTGTAATATCGTGAGGAACAATAATGTCCGAGCTGGAAGAAAATAAAGACAAACTATGTCTGTGCTTGCTAACGTTACGACAAACCAACACAAGACAAGAAAGCAACAGAAAACCCAGAAAACAAGGACGACAAGAGCGATCACGACCGAGCCGCGCTGTGGCTCACCTGCGTTTTGAGTTGCTCGTCCTGGTCGGTGGAGAAGGTGGTGCGGCAGTGCGCCGGGACGTCCATGTCGTCCACGACCTCAGACATCCTCTGCCGCAGCTGGTCGCACTCCTGCGGGGTCAAAAGCCCGTCCAGAACCACGTAGCCGTCCTCCGCGTACTACGCAGAGAGGACGGCATCGGTGTCAACGCCTGCAGGACCGTAAGCCTCCCCTCTTGTCGTGAATATACCGTACGTGTGTCGCTGTGTGCGTGAGTACGCAAAAACCACGACGCTAATATGGGCCAAGTTTGGTAAAGGGGCAGGGCACAGGCCAAGGTAGAGCGCTTGATTATTTTGGTGAGGATCTGGAACAAGGTGTAGTTTCATTGTCACCGTTGTGTAATGACGTCTTCTATTCATTTGCTACATTGACTTGGCACCGCTTCCTTAATCATGCACGACTTGCGTCACATTTCTACATTTCTGATCATTTCATTCAAATATACCGTTGTTTTCATTTTCATTTTGAAAACCAAATGTAACTGACAAGCTGCATTAAGCGCGAGACGTGTACGTCAATGACGCCTCCTTGAAATTGCAGCGAGTGGAACCTAGCATGACACGTGTACGTGAACGCACGTGGTCATGCAACAGAAGCGCCTACGTCGCCGAACAAGCCAGCTTGACAGCTCGTTACGTAATCGCCCCCAAACTGACAAACCTTTCCACTCCAACAAACTGTATACATTTTACCTTTTGCACATCGCGGTCTGCCATGAAGTCCATGCCGTCTCTACGAAGCAGATACCCACAACGTTCTGGGAGGAGCGAGGCGAGGAGGTCCTAACTTCCGACCATGTGACGCACACGTCCGACTGGAAATGCAAGAGAACCCCGTTCCAGCATCCATAAGCGGATTTTGGACTTACGGCCGTCGCCACAGGGATGCAGTGTCGGTGTAGTTACATGGAGTGCCCACCGGGTGTCGCCCGTACTTCGGGGTGGGGAGCTGAAAGTGAGCGTCTGAACCAAAAGTGCCCAATTGTGGCCCTTCTGTAGTAAAGCACTCAGGAATCCGGCTTTTTAGGCAAGCTTCAAGCTTCAAGCTTCAAGCTTCGTTGTTTGTGTAAGCGTGCTTGGCCAATAAAGCTGATTTTGAAAGTCGAAATGATAAAAAAAGTCGATATTACGAGATAAAAAGGCATAATTATGAGATAAAAGTCTACATTATGAGATAAAAAGTTGAAGTTACGAGATAAAGTCACAATTATGTGATAAGAATGTGTAATTAAGAGCTAAGAAGTCCAAATTCTGAGATAAAGTCACTATTATGAGTTGAGTCTAAATAAAAAGCTAATATTGAAATAAAAAGCTGAAATTATGAGATATTTATGGTAAGACAATGTAGAATTAGGAGATAAAAAAATAGAAATGACAAGATACAACAAGATAACAAGTCATAATTATGTGATAAGAATGTAGAAATGATTAGCTAAAGTCAGAATTATGAGAGTCACTATTATGAGTCAACAGAGTCCAAATTATGAGATAAAAAGTTGAAATTACGAGAGTAAAGTCCTAATTATGTGATAAGAATGTAGCAAATTGAGCTACAAGGTCAAACTTCTGAGATAAAAAGTCATAATAATGAAATAATGTAGAAATATGAAGTGACAAGATAAAAAGTCCAAATGATGAGATACAAACTGTGCATGTGCCACCTTTGTCACAGGACACTCGAATTTTTAGCTCATCATTTGGACTTATGTCATCGTTACGACTTTGTTATGTCATAATGACCTTTTGATCTCCTGCTTTGGATGTTGTGTCAATAAATTGGGATATTTTCACAACTGGAAACATCTGCATCCCAATTAGGAAGTAGAATTTCCATTTCAATGATGAAATTTCAAAGAAAGCACAGCTCGAGCGCATCAGAGATCCGCAACATCCTAAAAAAATTACAAATATTTGACGACAATAAAGTCGATTAAAAAAAAGGTTGCTTATCCTTTAATTATTGTTTGAAATGGGCCTCACAGCTGCCACCCCTGCAGTAAACAAATGGCTGTGAAAAGATGTTTATATAACACATACACTTGTACAATGCTTTACAGTCTTGTTGCTATCATGGAATAGTCTTTAGAAGACAGTATAACAAGACATGACTTACTGTACTCTGGTTCTGTTCTTCTTGTCTTTTTGTTTCCTGTGTACCGGCGAAGTAGCATCCTTTTTCAAAATGCATTTATAGCCTACTTTCCTGCCAAATGCTTCCTGTAAAGGTGTTCCTTCACAGCAGTCATCAGTGAAATGATCACCGCAAAAAACAGAACTCGAGGTGGGCGTCCATATGTCTCCTGTTCTCTGCACTTGCTTCGTCCATTTTTGTCTTAAACCTTCCTCTTATGGAAAAGAAAACAAACTTAACAGTGTCACTCAGACACTGTGAACATCCGGCCGCAACACAACAATTTGGTATGACTACTATTTGGATGAAAAATATACCGAACCAAGTCGCCGATCTACCTCCACAAGCGTTTGTTTACTGTGCTTCAGCGGAGAGGTGTGAGAGGTGTCTCCCCGCAGCGTCACTTCCGGAAACAGGACTGAACTGCGACAGCTAGCTGGTGACGGTGGGCGACGTCAACCGTAGAAGTCACTTTTGTGAATTTACCGTTGGATTTCAAAAATGGAACACTGTGGAACACAATTCAAAACAATATACGATTTATTTAAGCAAGGTTTTTTTTGAAGTGCACATAAGAAGATGGCTGTTAGAAACACGTGAGGTGTCTCATCAGCGTTTAAATGCGAGCACGTGCCAGCAGCCACCCGATGAAAACACTTGGAAACAGGAATGTGCGTGTTCCGTTTTATTATCACTACGGTACAAAAGTGCAATGAGGACGTAAAGAGATGAAAGTTCAGTCGTCCACGAGCCAACAATCATTCTCTCAAGGTGTACATTCGCCTGACGGCATGTCTTCCCCGCAGCTTGGAAGGTCAAAGCAGCGGTGCAGCATGAAGGCTCACGTGACGGGCGGTGGCGCTTTGGCACTTTTGCACACTCGGCTGTTTTAACGAGCCGATTGCTTCCTGTGTCGAGGCCGACGGGCAGCAGAGAGCGCGTGACTTGTGGTCACATGACCACAGGAGCACTGTTGAGCGGACGCATTCAAACACCTTAAAAGGTCAAAGTCAGTGTGTTGTTTGGCTTGTGGTTCACTTCTTTTTACACTGGTGTGACGTTCCTCTGTGCCTTGACAGCACTCAAGAGGTACGCATCCGTTTCAATGAGCACCCACACTGTGCTCCAACATGGGAAATGTTTTTGCATCATAAAACAGTAAACAACAAGACTGGTGACAAGAACGCAGCCTGTGCAGCTAATAATACTCAGTCGTAAAGTTAAGGCCATGTTAGCCGCATGCTATGCCCGACCGGGCTGCAAAGGCAATCCTTTATCTTACAGTCTGCTAGTTCTTCTTTTTGCTGCGTTAAAGTTGAACAGAGAGCTGCGGCAATGTGTTCAATGCGGCACTAGTGCTAACACGTAAACGCAAACTCCTCCCCCCAGTTCTCGCTTTTCATCATCCTATTCATATGGAGCGTTCAGAAAATCCAAACGTTTCACGGAGAGCCATCTTTCAGCCCACTGACATCACAGTGGTGGCGTGTTTCATGCAAAAAAAGCAAACAAATCTATTCAAAGACACAAAATGGGGGGCTTGGCAGCGAGCCCGGGGGGCACACCAGTGGAAAGTCAGTCGGTTGTTTGTTGAGGTGGCTTCTGGAAAAATGTTGCTGATGTTCCTTTTGCGCAGGGGTGTCCAAACTTTTTCCAGCGAGGGCCACATACTGAAAACTGAAAAAAATGGGCCACTTTGACATTTCGGTAAGCACCACATGTAGACATGCTAAGAAGTGATATATTTCTAGAAAAGCATATTAGAAACCCCTTTTTGCTGTTATTTCCGAAATATTTCAACTTTCTTCTTAAATAATCTTTGTAAATGTTGTTTTTGTAATATTATGCCTGTATTCCTTTGTTGTGATATTATACAGCCACATTTCCCACAAGATTCACAACTTATTTTGTTTTGTTTGTATCTCATAATATTATGAAAAATATATTTGGACTTTATTCTTGGAAAATGAAAATGTTTTTTCCCCAACCGTTTCAACTTTCTTCTTGTAAATCTTCTTCTCGTAATTATGACTTTATTCCTATAATATTTTGACTTTATTCTTGTAAAATTACAACTTTTCCTGCAACTTCATTTTCCAAAAATGACAACTCCATTCATTGTTTTGTTTGTCATAAGAGTACAAGTAAAAAAAACATGTTTTCTTTCATATTACAGCTTTACGCTACTAAAATTATGTTATTTTTCCTCATAATATTACAATGTTATTCTCAGAAAATTATGACTTTTTCTTTTTTCTTTTATTATTTTTAACTTAATTCTGTTAAAATTGCTGCTGATTTTCCCATTTTTTTAAATTAAATAATATTTTTCGAATGTGCCGCGGGCCACTTTGGACACCCTTGCTTTTGCGTCTCTCACGTCCAGCAGGAAGCGCACGGTCTCCACTTACCTTGACAGACAGCGTCAGTGCTGGTCCCTCTAGGAAATCTTCACGCTTTCGTTGTCGCCCCCCAGGAGCTGCTCCTTCACCTCGGGCGGCAGCGTGTTGAACAGCTTCTCCTCCACCACCAGGCCGCTCCTCTCCAGCAGCCGACAGTCGGCCAGCTCCACAGGGAGACACTCCAGGTTGTTTCCACGCAGCTCCAGCTGGGTCAGCCCGCTGAGCTCGCCCACCCGTGAGGGCAGCGTCTCCAGGCAGTTGTTGCCCAAGAGGAGCGAGCGCAGCTTCTTGCACTGGAACAGCTCCATGGGCAGCGTCTCTATCTGAGAGGAAGACAAATGGAAGATTTACACAAGAAAGACGCCCCACCCAAATCCATAGCACCGCTTTTCCACCTCAAGACAAAATATGGTGGCTGTAATCATTTTTACAATAGGCTCATTTATTCCCTATGAGAAATACACACCCACAAAAAGCCTTGCGTCTGTACTCGTCCGTACTTGTGTACACAGATCAGGCCTTGCACTACCACCCAGACACGGTGGGGGCAGCGTTGAGCTTTATGAGCAGTTGGAACTTTATCTGCTCATTGTCAATTGTCTGCACTGTTATGAAAAACTATTCATTCTTTATCCATCCAACCATTTTCTATACCGCCTCTCCTCATTAGTGTTGCGGGGGTATGCTGGAGCCTATCCCAGCTGACATTCACACTACACACAACACTCACATTCATACCTATGGACAATTTAGAGTCTCCAATGAAGCTAACATGCATGTTTTTAGATGTGGGAGGAAACCCAGGTCTTCCCGATCTCCAGACTGTGACGGTGTGGCCAACATGCTAACCACTCGACCACCGTGCGGCCCTTCATTCCTTATCATCGGGGGAATTTTAGATTTGAAACGGCGCCCTCTGATGGCGTAACTGCCATGATATTCAAACACAATGGATGTGCTTTCACAGCGCTGAATTGGCTCCAGACCCGACCGCCATACATCAATTTCCGCCAAGTAGGATTCAATATTAATAAATGGAATGTTTGTAGTTAAAAACCAGTTTACGATCTTGTGAATACGCTTTGTAACGATGTTAGAGTCATCTAGACATGAAATGAACAGCCCCTATAGCATAGATATCATCAGGGAAAAGACGACATATTAAGACATAAATAAGGTAACAGACACACACATTAGCAGTTGTTTGTTTTTTTCTGCACAGCGTACTTCCTGCGGCGGCTTTTGTCCCATCAATGTTTTGCAATGGCGGCTTTAAATAGCTTTACACTTGTATTAGCCAATAAAGTAGACATAATAAGAGTAAACAAGCTTGTGTGTGTCACAGTAAATGTGGTCCGTAGGGGACCTTTATTGGTGGACGGACAGGAAGTGCTTATGGCCCCAACAGCAGCCCATGTCATCATTATGATTACTATGTTGTTATTATTATTGTTGTGTTTAAACCTGCAATAAATGCCTTTTGTGGCAATCACGTCTGATGCTTGACTCACCAATTACTGACACCTAGTGGCCACTGTGGAACACTACACTCACAATTAGAATGCTTCTTGGTTAGTTTAGCTTACACTTCAAAGTGCTTAATTTAGGGCAGTGGTTCTCAAATTCTGGGGCGGGGGGTCAGAGGCAGGGAGTACTTTCAGTGTTAGTGCAGACCTGCCTAATGTGCACATTTATCGTACGCTCCAATTTTGTTGCATTTTCCTGGTTTCAGTGTGGAGTTCGGTGTGTACAGTACAGGTTCTCAATAATATTTCAAATCTGGGAGGGGGGCTATTATTTTTACTAATAAGACGCCGTATTCAATCATGTATTCATTTACTACTTGGTGAAAAAGCGCGATAAGAGAGAGAGCACAATGTCGGAGGCGCGATGTAGCGAGGGGAGGGCAGTGACATTTACACTCTTTGAAACACGGGCATCTGCTGTCGTCACGTTTCCTGAAACAGTGCCCTCCGTTCTGACACTCCAGGCACACGTGGCATCTGTAAAGCTGAAGCTGACCTAAGAACGCGCGCAGACCGCAAGCAAACCAAATACTTCTTACTCTGTTTGCTGTCACGGCAAAGTACTGCAGGTTCTGAAGTGAGCCCACGTCGGCCGAGATGACAGTGAGGTTGTTGTGGCTCAAGTCCAAGAAGCGCAGCTTGTGGCAGAAGAAGAGCTGGCTGGGCAGCTTCTCAATCTTGTTCCTGTTGAGATACAGCCTCTCCAGGTTGTTGAGGGTGCCGATCTGAATGGGTATGTAGGCGATCTGGTTGTACCAGAGCTTCAGGCACACCAGGCGGCGCAGGTGCTGGAAGCTGATGATCTCCTCGATGGTCTTCAGATTGTTGTCCTTCAGGTTGATCTCCTGCAGGTTGTGCAGACTGAAGATGGAGTGCGGGATGCGCTCCAGGTCGCAGCGCACCAGCTCCAGCTCGCTCAGGTTGACCATCTTCTTCAGGCTGTTGAGCACCATCAGCTTGGTGCCCTCGTTGTTGATGGACAGCTTGAGCAGGTGCGCGCTCAGGTCGGTCACCACCTGCGGCAGCTTGTACAGGTTGCTCTTCAGGCGAAGAACTTTGAGACGTTTGAGCTCCCGCAATCCGTCAAGGACGATGTAGCGGTTGTTGTCAGCGCTCAGGTTGCCGGTGAGGTAGAGCTCACCGAGGTTCTTGAGGCTGTAGATCCACAGGGGGATCTCCTTGATGTCGGTGAACTTGATGTGGAGCGCCTTGAGCTTCTCCCTCAGGAAAGCCAGGGCGGCAGACTCGATTTTGGCGGGCGTGTGGTAGAGCCACAACTCTCGCAGGTTGGAGAGCTTGGCGATGATGGGCGGGATGGTGACGTCAGGGATGAACTCCAGCTTGAGCCCCTCCAGCTCCACCAGGTCAAAGACTGTCTCGGGGACGCCGCTCAGCATGCACAGGTGCAGCTCCAGCTTCTCCTGCGGGTTCTTGGAGATGTGCTGCCTGAGCTTCTCCAGCGTCCACTCGTTGTTGAGGTTGAGCTGCCTCAGCTTGTTCTCGCTCACCTCCGACAGGAACACGGCAAAGCGTTTGGAGTACAGCGGGTCGTACTGGTCTATCATGTGCAGCATGAAGGCAAAGTCGTTCTTCAGGTCAGGGATGTCGCTGTAGCTGCTCTCCTCGCGGATGGACTCGAAGGAGTAGCGCTTGAGGGAGCGCCTGAGCATCCAGCACAGCGTGTACATGGAGATGACGCCGTAGACCACCACCAGGCTGATGTAGAACGAGGCTAGGATTTTGAAGAGCGTTGCTAACGGGTGAGCGCAGTAGAAGCTGCTGAATCCCGTCAGCTTCTCTGTCTCCACCGTGCACATGACGTTGAAGCGGATGTAGAAGACAAAGTAGCCGGCGTAGCTAATGATCACCAGGAACATGATGACTTTGATAATGGTCTGACGTATGTAAAGACGGTGGATGATGTCTCCTTCCTCCACGTGGATCCTGAACTTCTTCACCTTCTCAAAAAGAGCCTTGGCCTGCTCCCCTTCCTTTTTATCCAAAACCCCCGTTTCCGATCGATCCACAATCCCTTGTTCGATTCTGGACTTTGTCCGTTGGAGCATGGGCACGCTCGCCTCGACGTCCTCGCTCATGGACGAAGCCTTCTTGTCCGCCACGCCGTTCATCTTTCCCAAGGGCTTGGAGTCTCTCTCCTCCACGACGGTCTCAGACAACGCCCTGGTGGTCCACGGGGAGTCGAAGCACTTTCGCAGGATGGACACAAAGTGCTCCAGTTTGGAACTGGTGCGGGGGAACTTGAACCAGAAGTTGCTGCAGGCCAGGAAGATGAGCGTGTGGAGCAGCACCAGGTAGGGGAAGTACTTGGCAAACCAGTGCAGGGTGCTCTCGTAGCACACGGCGTCGATGTAGCTGTACTGATGGCGGTCCAGCTCATTCTGGACGCCTTTGGGCTCCGACACGACGGGGACGGGCGAGGCCTCGCACGTGTCGTTGATGGCCCGCTTGCAGGGCAGGCAGATCATCTTGTCCTGTGTGATCTGCAACGTGCCGCCGAACACGGCGATCATCAGCATGACGATGGAGATGTAGTCGTTGAAAACGTCCCACCACGGCTTCAGGATGCGGAATGCCGGCTGTGTGTCGGCAAAGTACCGGAGCTCCGTGATGGGAATCATGATGGCTTACCTGGAGGGATTAGCTGGTTAGATTGTGGACAAGAAACTCTAAATGCTCTTTGCGCTGTGGTTTCTCCTCATTCTATGGGTTATTCACGTTATTAAAGTGAGTGGTACCTCGGTTAACATCCGCCCCGTTACCATCCCAAATTTTTGTTAACATTTTGCCTTGGCTTGCGTTTTCCCGCTTGTTTGCTTACGCCTTGTTGGATCACGCGCCAAAGACGAAATCTTGCGATATGTGATTGCGCAATGCATTGGTGGCCGCGAGTGCCATTTGGGGACACCAGCGTTTGTTTGCATCAGAGATACACGACATTACACACACAAGAGAACGGCCACGGACCGTACCAAGACAAGGGTGCAGGGTGCAAGACCTCTGAATTTTACGGCTTAAAGAGAAGACAGTCGTCATTTTAGAGGTAAATAAATGTGACCGGAGTGGCTCCGACATCGCCTGCGGTGCACGCACATCTACTCCGGCTCCTGCGTAACAGTCAATCAACCCTGGTTGCAACAACTAAACACAAGCATTCAAACTTAACGCAGCATGTTCAGGGCAGCCGGAGTCAAACGTAGCACACGTCACTGCCACCAGCAGCAAGGTACATGTTTATCATAACGTGTTTATCTGGTTCATTGATGTTTGGTTTGATTCCCCGACAAACGAGGTAAAAGGGATGTTTAATGTTCAGTTGTCATTATGTTTGCATCATTTTCTGCATGTAAAACTATAATTATTGTCTATAAAATGTGTTTTGTGTTAACATTTTTGGGTGTCTGAAATGGACTCATTGGATTTACATCATTTCCTATGGGAAAATCTGCTTTGGTTACAGTTAGTTTTTGTTCGAGTCGGACCTTCTGGGTTAATGACGTTAACCAAGGCACCACTGCATACTGCAAAGAACCGAGCCTTTTGAAGTGCTCGTTTTTCGTGAGCGATGACAACCAAATCACGGTTGCGAGACGTTAGTTTGCAAGTCGTTTCACATACAAATGCCAACGCTGCCTTCATGCGTCCCCGCCTGTGTGCCCCAAGACGCTGCCTTCACGTGAACGACTAACCACATCTCTGAGCGCCAGTCGTCCGCAGCACGCTCCAGTCACGTGAACGCAGATAATTTAGGGGAGGAGCTCTAGGAGAATAACGTTTTCTGAGGTGCCGAAAAATTGAAAGTAGTGATCTCACTGTGAAATTTACTTTTGAAACAATTTCTCTTATCTTCTCTTAATAGAGTATCCATCTATCTGCTGGTTTGTCAACGAGTCTTTTCCTGTTGACATGTGTCAAATCACACGCTGCTACTTCCCCTTTAAACATGTGACAAGGCAATACAAATGCTTCCTTTTTCGTGATCGTTTAATAAGGAATGATCGAACGCCATTCCGGGCGAGTCTGCCGACGAGGGCTTAATGTGCGAATACAAAAAAGGCTGAGTTTCAATTTGATCATCTCAATAAAAAGATATGTTATAAAAATCAGAGTAAACCAGGTTCAACTGGTTCGTGACGCGTACGACGTCACATTGTTTGCGCCACACACGTCTCAGACAGCGCTCCTTAAAAGAAATATCGTGGAAATAATACATCACAAGCAAATCACTCGTAATATAACACTTGAAAACCATTTAGCAGGTGCGAGTGTGTTTATTTCCATAAGGTCTTTCAGGTGGTTCCTTAATTACCCTTTTTTCTTTGGTGGTCTACAAATGTAATGGATGAACTAATACAGGATTCTATGAATCGAAGAGGGTATTGGAGTCGTGAAACAGTCACCCTTACATATAATGTAACACAATTTAATACTTTGTGTCATTTTAATCCGGAAAAACGGCCTGATTTTAGGAGCGGCGAGAGACGATTGACGGGCTGTGTGAATTCTCGCGCCCGCCTAAACAGGCCAGCAACTGTGTATCACTTCCGGGAAACACTTACCGTTTTTATGAACGCCGTTGTCTCTCACCTCTTCCACCCGCGAGAGACACATGTCTCAGCGCCGAGGACAGGCGGACCGAGGTTCGGGGAACCCAGTTTGACAGCCAGGACGGTACACGCCTCCCGAACCGCTGCGTGATTGCCGCTGATTCGTCCGCTAGCTCCAGCTTGCCGGAAGTAATACATGTTTTTTTTTTTTTGTTCAGAGTCAAAATAAAAGCATGTGGCCCATACACCTTCCCACCGGAAATGAACAGCAATGCAACGTCGTGACGTCATGAAGCTGCGACAACAGACTTGAACCACAACGTCGGCGCCTTGAGTTCAAACACGTCGCTGTCATGTTATTACACAGGTGTCTCTCTCGTGTACTTTCAGAGAAAATATCGCGACCCATGGTGGTTTACTGTCGGGTTGTGCGGTGGTGCTCGTATGAAAGGTGTGGACTTTATTCCGGTCGCCATCCTCGTGTATCAACATCTTCCTCCCTGGACTGGCGTCATCTTCACCCTAAAGCAAAACCTTACACCAGTAGAAGCTTCTGCACCACCCAGAGTAAAACAAGTGAGACTGTTGATCAGATCCAGTCGACAAAGTACCACCTAGTGTACACATGCAAGGTATTGTTATTTACTTTTGCATAAAGTCTTCACTTGTAGGTGCTGACATGTTTGTTGTCAACACTCAGGTTTGCAGCACTAGATCCGTGCAGAAGATCTCCAAGCAGGCCTATCATAAGGGTCTTGTGATCGTGACATGTCCAGGATGCAAGAACCACCACATCATCGCCGACAACCTGGGCTGGTTCGCCGATTTAGAAGGGAAGAGGTTAGTTTTGAATATTATTCACACATTTGTGTGTCTGTGGTGGCCGACAGGAGAAAGCGCGTCGCGACGTCCAAATTCTCTCAACGCAGAACACACGTCAAACGTCTGTTTTAAGTGTTTTTGCTTCCATCCCATATATCAACCTACTACAACACTCGATGCATTTCCTCTAACGGTGGCATGTTGACGATGTTGCAGGAACATCGAGGAGATCCTCGCTTCCAAAGGAGAAGCGGTGAAGAGGCTGGAAGGAGGAGATGCTTTGGAAGTCCTTCTTGAGTCCACCTGTAGAAACAAACTACGGCATTGTCCTGATGAGGAGCTAGCAAACAAGGATACGGAAGATAAAGATTCATCATAGCGCTGTATCAAGGATGATCATGTTTTGTGGTCCACGATGAACACATTTTTTAAGGATGCCCATTAACCAGACCCTGCAATATGTGGGAACATAAACCAAAGCCGAGCATCGACGAGCACTCTTCAAGCGTAAAACATACACGGAGAACGTCAACGTCAATGACAGCGCAGACAACCGACAATAAGTTTGTTTTGCAAACTGTGCACACACTTGTGTGAATTGGTCCCTCGTAAAAAAATTATCATAAAAAATGTCAGATAAATACATTAAAGCCTCACTTTCTGAATAAAGAATATCTTGAAAATGACCTTAACAGGCATATGTGCATGTACAGTATCTCACCCCTCAACTATATTACAGTACATCTTCAAGGAACAATGCTAGAAATAAAGCTTGCATAGATTTTAGAGTAGTCTGTGTACAGCTTGTCATGTCTGTTGAGAGTATTGGCATTTTTAAAGTCTTTGGCATAAATAATTTTCAGGATTTTTTTGATAGATTTCTAAAATGACAAGCTGAGGCAATATATATATATATATATATATATATATATATATATATATATATATATATATATATATATATATATATATATATTTTATATATATATATATTTTAAGTAACTTTATAAAAAGCTACTACAAAACCAAGCATTTGAAGCAGCAGCAATCACAAAAGAGCTCGCAAAGTACCGGAAGGACTGGTTAAGACTTAACATTAGCACGTTTGTTAAAATTTGTTTATTTTATTGGATCTCATTAGGCTGGGCAGGTGTACCTAATGTAGTGGCCAGTGAGTATACTGTATCAACGTATTAGTTTAATGTTTATTGTCATACATTTTGAAGCACAAACTAAAAGATGAGAAGATTTGGAAACATGGCAAATATTTTACAATTTGGTGTTACGTGTTGGCACGTGAGCGTCACATCGCGACAGTTCTCGCGAGAGCACGGCTCGTCGTGTGTGCTAAACTTTAGCCTGGAAGCTAGCAGGCAAGCAAGTCGTCTTCACTGTTTGTCCGTGTCCTCCATCCACGATGGAGGCCCTCGCAGCCGGAGAGGAAGCGGAGAGGCCGCATCATCGACCGTTCTTCATCGGGGTCAGCGGAGGAACCGCCAGTGGCAAAGTTAGTTTTATATTCCCCTCCTGATCGCGGACATGGTTAGCATCCTGTAACGTTAGCATTAGCGCGGCTAGCTTTCACCGAGCAGTCAAAACTACTTTGACTGCCAACTTGCTCAGCATTATTTGTGTTGGTGTTATTAAAATCATCCCCCCGTATTGAATAGTTGTTTAGCTTGCAGACACGAATGTCGCTAACCGGCCTCTATCATGAGTTTGATACGGGGGGTCAGGTGACTCACAGCGGACACTTCATTAGGTACACAATCCGACAGTGAGCCAACGTAATTAAATTCCTTTACGTAACTAACTGGCCTGGAAATGTTGACTTTAGAAAAGCATGTGGTACCCTTTTTGTGTAACAGTCGACAGTGTGCGCCAAGATCATGGAGCTGCTGGGCCAGAACAAAGTGGACCACCGGCAGAGGAAGGTGGCCATCATCAGCCAGGACTGCTTCTACAGGGTCCTTACTGCAGAACAGAAAGCCAAGGCCCTCAAGGGACAGTACAACTTTGACCACCCGGGTAACGGAAGGCAACTTAAAAGCTACCAAAAGCTGTTTTTCAAAATGATAACAAACGTGCATGATTCTCTCGTCTCGCAGAAGCCTTCGACAACGACTTAATGTACAAAACCCTGAAGGACATCGTGGAGGGGAGGGTGGTTCAAGTGCCAACGTATGACTTTGTCACCCATTCCAGGTAAAGGGGGGGGCACAAAGAGTGACTGAGGTTAAATCAGCAGCACGTTGAAATGACAACTGCGTGTCCAGGCTTGAGGAGAGGATCACGGTTTACCCGGCAGACGTGGTCCTCTTTGAGGGCATCCTCGTCTTCTACCCGCAGAGAGTGCGCGACATGTTCCACATGAAGCTCTTCGTGGACACGGACTCCGACGTCAGGTTGTCTCGCCGAGGTACGGCGGTGTCCCCCAGACCAAGACGAGGTTTTCTTTGCCAGCAACTGATGGATGTTTGTGACCCCGCTCCGCAGTCCTGCGAGACATGAATCGAGGGAGAGACCTGGAGCAGATCCTCTCTCAGTACACCACGTTTGTCAAGCCGGCCTTTGAGGAGTTCTGCTTGCCTGTAAGCGTGATGTATCTCACTCTCTCCCTCTCTCACCGCGCGTGTCCGTCACATTGTGGTCATGATCTTTCACTTATCTTCTGCCCAGACTAAAAAGTATGCTGATGTCATCATTCCGAGAGGAGTTGACAACATGGGTAAGTCCGATGAAGTCCACGTCCGTTGCCGGTCCTGACCTTGTTGGCTTCCCCTCCCCCTCCCCCAGTGGCCATCAACCTCATCGTGCAACACATCCAGGACATTCTGAACGGCGACCTGTGCAAGTGGCAGCGTGGCTCCATGAGCAGCCAGGGGCGGAGCTTGAAGCGGGCCATCTCGGAGCAGTGTGAACTGCAGAACGGCACCGCCAACCCGTCGGGGAAGAGGGTCCTGCTGGAGCCGAGCAGTCGGCCCCACTAGTGGCTCGGCTCGTCAGCAAGTATTTAACAGCTGGAAGTTAGTTACGTAAGCCGAGCGTTCCCGGCGTGGTTGCAACATGCATCCGTGGTGTCGTTTTTATTATGAATGATCATAGAAAAAGCTTTTGCACTGGGAGTTATTTTTAATGTTTTTGTTGTTGTATCAATCCCTACAGTATATTTAAATGACATTAAATTAAGACATAACTGACTTGATAGATGCAGTGTGCCTTTTTTACCGCCGTGATTATTTCAAGCCTTAAAGCCTCTGTCCGCCTGGAAGAACGAAAGCCATGTTTTTAGCACCACCGTACGCTAATAAATGTATACAAACAGCTGTTTGTGGTTTTATTGTGGCGCGTTGGTTTCCCCAAGAAAAGGAAGCAGAAGGATTTGGAATGACAAAGACAAAACGTGGCAGTGGACTTGTCTCACTCACACATGAACTTGATGGCGGGGGACGACCACACACACGGATCACAGCATCTCTAGTCGTGTATCTTACCGGGTTTTTGCCTTTGTTGTTGTTTTTAGTGCACATACGTACGGCACTTTTGGGAGAAGCAGAGTTCTTCTCATAAGCATAAAGATCCTTTTTGAGAACAAAAGGAGAAGCGTATCGAATACATTTCATAACCACACATCATTCTTACACCAGCAAACCCGCAGATTCCAGTCTCTCGTGGGCCACCCCTCAACAGTTCACAGTAGGGGGCACTGCTGTGCTTGAGTGGAGGAGGGCGGGGCTGAAGATGACCAATAAATGGCACAGAATATAAAAAACTTGAAGAGTAATGGACCCCCCCCCCCCCCCCCCCCTTCCCCTCAGTGTCACGCGCTAGCCTTAAAACAAAAGCAGACTTCTTACTTCCTGGTTCCCGTTCGCTCTGTCAGCCTCGGCACCAGGATTCGTCAGAACCACGGTCCTCCCAAAAATAGTATCCCAGCCCTGCCGATCTCTTCGCAAACCTTGCTCACGCTCACCCGAAACGAGTCTCCCACTAGCGTCGTGCGTTGGGTCTGTGTTCAAGCGGAGATTGTGTCATTGAAGCACAGTTGGAGGTTGAGTCTTTTGCAGCCCCCGTGAGGGTCGGGAGCGGGGGCTGCGAGGGGCGCAGCGGTCCCTAAGTCTTCTCCTCCCGGTCCGTCTTGCGGCGGGCGATGTTCCGGGGTTTGATCTTCAGGGACAGCTCCCACAGCGCCTCCTCCGCCAGGTGGTCGCTGAAGTCGTTGAAGAAGGAGACGATGTCCTCGTTGCGCTTTAGCTCGTAATGTCTGCAGAGACAAATGCAGTGAAGGGAAAACATCTCTATCACCGAACATTATACAGTAGCTTCTATTCATGCTAACCTATTATTATTATTATTATTATTAAAGCATCTATTCATGCTAACCTATTATTATTCATCTATTATTAAAGCATCTACAGTATTCATGCTAATCTATTATTATTATTGTTAAAGCATCTATTCATGCTAATCAGGGGTGTCCAAACTTTCCAGCAAGGTCCACATCGTGAAAAATGAAAGGATGCAACTTTGCCAACAACTGCATCTCAGCTTTGACATGTACTGTAGGGGGAACGCCTATTATTAGTATCAACTTTTTATTTTCAGTTTGTTTGTTTTTTTTATTTTCCAGTATTTCAACTTTATTCTTAATCATCAATTTTCTTTTCAGAATATTATGACTTTATTCCCATAATATTCTAACTTTTACCAAAAATAATAATTATTGTAACATCATTTTCCAGAAATGCTAACTTTATTTGTTCTTATATTTAGTATTTCACTACTAAGCAACTACAATGACTTTTTTTCTCCTAATATTACAGGTTTTCTCTTTCTTTTGATATTAATACAGTATTTATTCTCCTAAAATTACAAATGGCCTCCCTGGTGAGGTGTTCCGGGCCCCGGGGCGGACCTAGGACACGCTGGAGGGGTTATGAAAGGCCTCGGTGTCCTCCCTGTGGAAAGGAGGAGGCGGCTGGGAACCGGAAGTCTGAGCTTCCCTACTGAGACTGCTGCCCTCATGACCCAGACCCAGATGAGCAGAAGAAAGTGGAATGAATGCTACTGAAATGCTGGGTTTTTTCATAAATTATTATTTTTGTATAGTTACGACTTTTTCTGAACAACTTTTTTCTGAATATTTTGACTTGTAAAATTACTGTTGATTTTTCCACTTTTGCTATTGTCTTAAATTGTATTTTTAGAATGTGCCGGGGGCCAATGAAAAAAACAGCCACGGGCTGCAATTGTCCCCACCCCCGTTATAGCTGTGTCTATTGATCCATTTTGTGGCCAGTCTACTGCCCCTCCATGACATGACATTAGATGACAATAGATGGCAACCAACCAAGAAGCTTGAAGTGGAACACGTGTGCCATCATCGTGTCATCCGGAGCATCCGTGAGCACAACAACAACAACAACAGCAGCAGCAGAGAACCTACACTTGCTGGAAGCGCCGCATGCTGTCGAGGATGTTGAACTGTTGCCACCGCTTGGAGAAGTTGACCTTCCCGTCGATGAGGTCGGGGTTCCCTAAGTGAACGAAGGTCAGGTCCTGCAAAATGAGCCCCCTGGTGGACAAGAAGCGGGTGGTTATTCGGGGTCGGGGCGTCCGAACAGCAGCACGGCGGTGGTTTGTATTGCTGCGCTCACAGGTAAGGGATGCAGGGGGGTTCCACTTCAGCCAAGGCGGCCCTGTACGCTCGGAAGGACGACGAGCTGTCGATCAACGTGCAATATTCCTCCAAACCCTGGGAGGGCGGGGGGGAGGCAAATGAGATGACGTAAGTGTGTAACCAATATATATCAGGACGCACGTGCTCGTCATCTCACCTCGGAGGTCTGCTTCTGCCACTCCAACCTGCGGATGGGGGCGGAGTCAAGCGCGGACAGAATGGCCAAGTACGAGTTGAAGTTGTTCAACTTTCTCAAGTGCTGCGGCAGGAAATGAAAGCGTGAGCACAGGGGTCAACACCACGCGTTTAAGTGCGCCAGTGGACCGACCTTCATGATCTTGATGAACTTGAGCAGCAGCTTCTCCCGGTCTTGGGCTTTTTCTTGCTGAATGATTAACGAGCGCACCCTGGTGGACACACACAACAGAGTGTGTACGGCTGGAAGGCAGGAGGTGTTGAGGTGTTGTCCTACTCACCAGTAGCTCATGTTGTTAAAGTGCTCTGTGAACTGAGTCAGGTTTGGACTCTTCTCCTCATTCTGCTCTTTGGCCCAAAGCAACACCTCCGGAATCTGCAAAGCAACACAACTCAAGTCCCAAGTCGGCAAAGGAGCACGTCTTCCCTCATACTAGCAAAGTGACCCAATTCTACTCAACTGCAGAGAGTACCAGGTATGTTATTTACACCAATGCACTTTTAAAATACACAAATCCCTCTTTTATGGCACTTCATTCCTTCCAGACCCGACCGTGAGAAGAGATAATGTCATATTTTTGCAGTTAGAGCATAACATACCCGTTTCCCACCTTCTAAATACGCTTAACATGATTAGAGCCCTCTAGACAAGAATTAACACCCCTATAGTCACCTTTACATTCCTATTACCCAATATAGTAGACATAATTAGACAAAATAAGACATAAGACATAGAAACCTGTTTCCCACCTTTTAAATACACTTTAACATGATTAGCGCCCTCGAGACATGAAATAACACTCCTATAGTCACCTATTACCCAATATTGTAGAGACTGGCTGTCACCAACCTTCTTGGGCCCAAGATCCCTAGTCTCACCTGTGAACCTGTGCAAGATCTACATGCAAGGGGAGGGCACTGATGTAATAACGATCAACCGGCAACATCCCAAAGATCGACTAGTAGCTCACGATCGACTGGTGGGTGACCCCTGACTTAAGGCATAAATACTCGGACTCCAGCTTGTGTGGGTTGCAGTGAACGTGTCCTGGTGCTCGGAGAGCTGAGCGGGGAGGTTCAGAGGTCAGTTTCAGCCTGGTGTGGGGTCCGCCCACAACAGTAGCCAACACTGTTGTGACATCATTGAAACCTGCAATCAAAGCCTTTTGTTCCAGCAATCAAGTCTGGTGCTTGTGTGTCTCACCCAACACCACTGACACCTAGTGACCAGTAGGCAATACTACACATCATGGCAACGTGTCTTCTTTAGTACATGCCTTGTATTTGTATTTTAGTTCATTTAGCCACATTTATGCTTGAAAATACATAGCATTTTCATAAAACGGCATCATTTATGAATTGATATAGTGGTGAAACATGACTGGACATGTACTGTATATTGTTATATACTGTTTCCACCAGTTGATGAGTACGTATAGAGGCCTATCATCAGAACACATTTGGCTGTCCTACAAATGATTGCTGATAAACGACATCAACGTCAACATGAATTTCTTCATGAACGTCATGATAATCTATGGCAGTGGTTCCCCAACTTTTTACGGCTGCGTACGCCTTCAGACATTTCATCTGAAGCCATGCACCCCCTACTCTTGCACACTTCAAAAAACCAACATTTTTTTTTATCTTCATTAACTTGAAATATTGAACATAATTGACTGCTTCCCTTTCCAAAATGTGTGCTTTGCATGGTGACCTTCTGATGGGGAGTTTGCTGTGAGTGCTGATGAATACTGTAGATAAGTCATCCTCCTGCATCCAGTATCTTTCATTCCAGTCTGACGTTAGCTTCCATTTCAGCTCCACTGTTCTTGTCCCCTCACCATGGCTATGGTTTCATATTAACTTAACACCAAACTGGAGGGTAAAGTTTAACAATCAGAGTAAGGCAGCATCCCAACTACAACAATTCCCACACAACCAAAGATGAAGCCCCATTTTCGGGTGACAGGTTTTCAGCGCTGTGCCGTGCGGGGATCGGAACACTGACAGAAATGAAATCTTCAAGAGAAGTAATAATGAAGCTTCCTTGTTTGTTGGTATGATGTTATCCTGTGCTCCTTGCGCCGTGTGGCGTTCAGGCGCATTCGTAATTGTGACTGTCATGCGCTAATGGTTTTCCATTTTTATTCACGTACCTCACTTTGGGAACCTAGGGTCTATGGCATAATCAAAATCAGTAAAGTTTCATTTGTCAAGCGTGTTTCACATTGTAATTGGAACGTCACAAGAACTTTTAAATAGTAGTATCGCAAAAAAAATGACAAATAAAAATCCTAATCAATCACAATATTTGTGATTTTGAATCGGCGTCGCTTTCGTTGTTGTCTGAATATTGAAAAAGAGAAATGACCCGGAAATAATCTGAAGTTGACATTGAGTGTCATGTGCACATGCACGTCCCTGATTCATTGCGTGTTTGCCTTTTGGATACAGCAGAATGCCTTTGGTGCGCAAGGAGGCGTTCCACCTGGGCAATCACGCCAGCGTTTTGTCTTCTTCATTCATTCCATCGTCTTTGCCACAAACGTGTTCATGTCACAGGATGATGATGCGCATCAGACACAACAGGCACCAACAAAGTATTCCACGCTGTTTCTTCAGTGTGTTTGCAGTCAATTGTCACGCGGCCATGGCGTCACATCACTGTGGCCTGTGCCTCGTGACCCTGGAAAGTCACTCTCATGCGCTGGTGGCCCCTTCAGGAGAACCACCCGTTGGCACCAACAAACACGCATGCACATGTCAATTTATGATCACGTTGGTGTTTATTTATTGTGCGGTTAAATGATTTACTGATGATCATGACATGTAGATTTTATCATTACATATGATATCATTTGCTCCCCACTTTTGGCTTTTCCCTAGCAGGGAAAATGGCATGAATGGGTTTGGCTTAGTTATTACGCCAGGTGCCCTTCCTGAGCAAACCCTGGCTGGGAGTCAAAGAAGCAGCGTGCACCATCCCACCACGGTGCGCATGAATAATATTCTAATGTGTATGACAGCTTCGACGTCACCATTGGGACGTTCTTCCCTCCCAGTTGGAACAAGGAGGCAACATCACAAAGCAATTTGAAAAGTTTACCTCAATTTTGTAGAAGAGCTCCGCATCAAGAAGAGTCAGCTGGTCGGCGATCTCGTGGCTGCGGAAGTCATGGAGCGTTCCGGGCCTGCGACGACACACACGCGACACGCCGAGTGGCGTCAGTTTGTCGGTAGCTGGACACGACAGAAGTTGAACCGTCCAATGGATGAATTTAAATGCACCTGGCGGAGACGCCCCTGGCGGCGAGCGGCTTGAGCGAGTTGGTGTAGCGGAGCAGCTTCTTCTGCTCCACCTTGTCCAGGATGTTCTTGCGGAGGACGCGGGCCAGGCTGAGCTCGCCGTTGCACACTAACGTGAAGACCAAGTCCATCAGCTGCTTCAGGATGTCCTCTGTCAGCTCCACCAGGCTGAAGATGATGATGATGTACAAGACTTAAAGGCGCTTTGCTCAGAACCGTACGGCTCTCCAATTGGTTTGCGCGGCAACTCACCAGAGCTCGTCCACCACACGCACCAACACAAAGAAGGTGTTCTTGCTGACTCGCTTCTTGAAGGTGTCTGGGCTGTGGCAAAAGCTTGTATATGTGCTGGATGGTCAAGGAACATGCTAGTCCATGTTGGCAATATTAATACATGGAATATTTTCATACTTGGAGAATAGAAAAGCTCTTTATGACCTTCTGAATACACTTTAACATTATTAGAGCCCTCTAGACATGAAATAACACCCCTATAGTCACTCCTATTACCCAATATGGTAGACAATAATAGGAAATTAGCCATCTTAGACACTAATAAGATAAGAAGCATTGACAGTGTACTTTCTGGTAGCTATTGTCTCATCAATGTAACATTTCTGACACCTAGAGGCCAGTATAGAATACTACTCTACTACAAGGCGAGAACACACACATGCAGTGAGCACTCACGCACTAAGCTGCTACTAGCACTCAGCTAACAGTCAGTTAGCCAGCTGACGTCACTTCCCAGGCCTTCTTCAAGGTGCACACCACAAATCACAGATTATGTAGTAGGAACAACTGCATGCTTCTTTTCCTCTCCTGCAATCATGTGATTGTTGTTTTTAATCAATGTGTGTAGAAATAAATCAATAAATTGCCAACCAGCCTCCTTATTACCCCAATTTTCTACAATTATGGAGAAGGTCTTTAATAAGAAGTTGGACAAACGCATTCATAAGAATGAATGACTAGCAGGTCGTCCACCCGGATACAGAGCTAACATTTCAACTTCACGGAGGAAATGACACTATAGACCACAGAAGGTGTGCAGCTGCAGTATTCATGGATCTTCCATACAATTAATTACGACATTCTAACAACAAAATGAGAAAAGTACGGAATCAGAGGATTAGTTTTGAATTGGGTTAAAAGTTACCTAGCAAACAGGAAGCAATTTGTAACGCTAGGAGAAAACACATCTGCCAGTTTAAACAGCACCTGTGGAGTACCCCAGGGGTCAATACTGAGACCAAAACTGTTTCATTTGTATATCAATGAAGTTTGTAAAGTAACAAAGGACTTAAAGTTGGTATTTGCGGATGATACCACTGCCTTTTGTTGTGGGGAAAGCACACAAGAACTCATTAAAAATGTCAAGGATGAAACGGTCATATTAAAGTCAAAAACAGATTATCCTTGAACTTAAGTAAAAGTAAAATAATGCAATTTGGAAATAGCAGAAAGGACACGTATGTATGATCAAATACAAATAAATGGAGTGGACATTAAAAGGGTAAACGAAAATACATTTCTGGCAACATAACAGACGAAAAAATGAGTTGGAAATATCATATCAAAAATATACAACAAAAGGTGGAGAGAAATACTTCAATATTGAGTAAAGCAAAATGTGTTCTTGATGAAAAATCCCTCCACACTCTTTACTGTTCTTTGAGCACATCTAAAGTATTGTGTGGAGATATGGGGCAATCATTATAAAAGCAATCTTCACTCACTCAATGTACTGCAAGAAAGATGGTGAGGATCATTCATAATGACAACAAACAAACCCTTTATTGTTAAAATCACACATATTCAAATTAGCTGATTTAGTACATTTTCAAACCGCTAAAATAAGGCATGAAGTTAACAATAACTTGTTTGCCAAAAACGTCATACAGTATTTCTCGAGAAGCGAGGAGAAATACGATCTTAGGGGAAAATTCAAATGAAAACGCTTCTATACCAGAACTATGCTGAAAAGCCACAGCATTTCAGTACGGCCGATGAAATCATGGAACGGATTGAGCAAGGAACTCAGACAATGTACCAAGATGAGCAAACTCCAAAAACAATACAAGCAGTTGATGTTTGCTAAATACAAGGCAGAAGAGTCATGATTGTTTTGATTTATTATTACACTGATTATTATATGGAATAATATTCCATGGAATACAGGAAGTGACTCATCTGTACTGTACAAGATGTGGAATGGATGGGGGGTAGGATTAAATAAGCTTTGCTTCTTCCTACTCCTTTTGGACGTGTGGCACTGTGAAATGAATGATGTGATGTATTCCACTGTATCTTGCATGCATGTTCAAATAAAACATAAACCATAAACCATAAAAAAATGCTCTTGATGCTAATTTAGCAAAGTGTGCTACATAACAGTTATCCTCAACTGGTGGGTTGGGCCCCAAAAGTGGGTCCATTCTGGGTGTGTCAAAAATGACAAAAAAATATTCTAGGATAGAACCGATGTCTATCTTTTTGTTTTTTAATTTTGAAGTAACACACACATACAGTACATGCACACACACACGAAGAGAGAAATGAAAACAAGGAAAGGATATCTGTAGTGTAGCTTCTTTATGAGGTCCTCGGGGCTTATAAAGGTCCTATATGTAGTCAGAAAGGCTTCACAGTACAAAACCAGATCTGTGGAGCACAAATCAGAGAATGTCATTGAGTTTGCCTCTAAAAGCATCTCAATCCTAACACGCGATGATCATTAACGTTTACCTTTGCGGTCCGTTTCCGTGGCGTGGACTAATAAAATGTCTCCTGATCCAGCACGCACATCTGGGCCATCATCATTCTGGAAAAAAAATGTAAAAAAGAGAAGAGGAGAAGGAGCGTAAAGGTGGGGCGATGCAGTCTCATCATCAGTGCAACATCTCTGCTTGTCCCGCTAGAGCCGCGCCTCTCTCACTGCGATCACTAAAGCGGGAGTTACACCCCAACATATGTGTTACCACATGCACAGGCTACGCAGTTTTTGGGATATTTGTTGGGTGTGGCCAGCTCGTACAGGAAGTAGGGGATCAAAGGGGTTACAAGTGTGTCGTACTTAGGGAGCAAGTGATTCGTGACACCCACGTGCTTGTCACTCGCCCTCCGTTGGTAGCTTTTAGATGGTGCGTTCCAGGTGTGCTTCATGTAAGGCCGTCACGTCACGTGTCACTCACTGGGGACGTACCGTGTGTGGGCATCGTACGAGGCTCGTGAAGCCCACTGACTTCAGCTGCAAGATGGGCGTACTGGCTTCCTACGCCACCTACAGCTATCGTGACCGGGAGACCCAGAGTTTACAGCGGGAGGAGCCGCGGCCTGGCTGCCTGCATGCAGAAAATAATTTGCACCCCAATTTTCTTCCCACGGGCTTAGCGTGCTGTCTGCGGGTTTGAAAATCCGTGCGGGCAATGAACGTGTCTCTCATTTCCCCCATTTTTGCACGGGGGTGCACGCACGTGGGAATGTAACCTTCCAGAGCTCGTCATTCAGTCCGTCACTGGCTGCTGTGCCGTGTGCCATCCTCGCCTCCAGAGGGCAGCGGTGGCTCTCAGCCGGTGACTCACAGTGACCTTTGGCCCCAGCTGAACTAATGGCACAAGATGCCCTTTGTGTTGCGGCGCGGGACACTTCCGCCGCAGACGCGTGGCTAAAAAGAAATGTCTTACTTCTTGCTTTAGTGTTATCCTGCTCATGATCTCCTTGTGGTCGATGAGAGAGAGCTCGTCCACGCTCTCCTCGCCGTCCTCGGACGATTCTGCCGACTTTTGCCTCCTGAAAAACATCAAACTAAATTCAAATCCTTTTTTTTTCTTTGCAAGGCAGACATCACCCAAGTTAAAATAAAGCTCACCTTTCCACTTCCATAGCCTCTTTGCTGTTGGTGGACGGCATCTGAGGGGCGGGGTCTTGCAGCACATCGTCGGCTGTGATGGTTTCCTGATCAAAAAGCCGCAAAATCAACGTCAACATGGGAGGGATGGTGGGGATGCTTAGAGGCTGCATGGGCAGCATGTCAAGCAAGAGGACAGAATGGATGACAACCCAAAGGAACACTCTGATGGCGACTGGAGCAAATAAACACCCGAAAGCAGGACGACACCACCGACTACACCTGTCATACGTTTACACGACACACCGTCAGCACCGTGACCACACACACACACACACACACACACACGAGTGAACAGGAGGAGGAGGGGAGGAACTGGAACGCTGCAGAGTGGAAGCATCTTAGCGTGTTAGAAGCAGCCATGACGATCAGCCACCCGGTTCAGGTCATGCTGACTGCGCATTTCCACCTTCCATTTCAACGTCATCACTTCACGCATGGCGTTCAAATGGACTTCTCGCGACCTGCTACTTACTCTGAGGGAGAGAGGCAGCTCGCCATTGGCCCGGCCGGAGGAGTACAAGTTGACGTACTCGCCCTCCCCACCCTCGTCATTCGCACTCTCGCTCTATGGGAGGGGAAAAAGAAAGAGGAGGGGACACAAACCGAGATGTAAGGCAGCAGAGATTGGGGGTGCCTTGTTTTTGTTTTTGAGCTGCTGGTCCCAGCTGGGCGTCATCCCAACCAGCAGGTGTCACTGGAGGGCATTCAAGATATTTTCATGAGAACATGCGGAGGAGTGGGAGATGACAGACTTTGCGGAGAGTGAGAATGACAGCGGTCACTTCCATTGTTTTAAGTGAGAACAATAATGGCCCCTCCCACCCGCCCCATCAGTGCTTGTGACACGGCCAGACATCCATCCATCCATCCATCCATCCATCCATCCATCCATCCATCCATCCATCCATCCCCGCCCGTCCTGGAGCTCACCGCTGACGTGGGAAGCGAATCAGTGATGAGAGACAACTCGGAAGGAAAACAGACGGCCGCCACAGAGCCGGCCGAGCCCGCCAGGGAGGCGTCGGGCCCGCCCCCGCTACCATCCGCGATGATGGTGGCGCTGGTCGGAGCGGCCTGGTCCACGCTCTGTGGGATCGGCAAGGAGAGCGGAAGCAGCGAGGGGGGGGGGGTTGCAGAGACAGGAAACAAAAACAGAAAGAGACAGCGTGACGAGATCACAGTGGAAAGAAGTAGAAGCAGAGGCGAGAGCGTCCGCCTCCAACACTGTTTTCATTGCTTTTGGTGGTGGGGGGGTGCGCTGTTTGGACACCAGCTGCACACACAAAGCAAAAAAAGGAAGTACACTCAAAAATGTATGAATGAATAAATGATGGCTGTCTGGTGGTTATTATTAGTCCTAAATGTGCATATTTAAGCAAACTGTACGTATCTTTTGCCCAAATTAATCATTTTGGAGCATAAAAACGGCAATATGAACTAAAACACAAATACACCACGAAAGGAGAACTGTACGGTACTTTTGTTCACAATCCTTACGTGAAACACACGTCTCTTTTCTGTGCTTTCTAAAGATAGAAAGATAGCTGATTAGTGCACATGATGGGACACACCTATTCCGCCTACAAAACACCCCCAACTAGGTTTGATGGTTTTATATCTATGCTGTGAGCGTGTAGTATCAGGGACATTCAGGATAACATGGAATACTTGCAGTAATTTGGTGCATTGATTTGACTCAGCAACATAGAAAGAAATGCTACAGATAGCATCACAAACAGAAACACAGCAGCTGTGGCGGCAGCTCCAATATGCAGCATCACCTTTCACTTGTGGCCTGAGGCATTGTGAGCGAGTGTGTGGTGTGGTGAAGCTAGTTGCTAGCTGGCTAGTAGCTAGCTGGTGTGGTGTGGCAAGGAGTCACTACGCCAGTAACGTAGTTCTTGGGCATAAAAAGGTTCATAACAATAATAATAATAATAATGATAATAATAATAATAATAATAATAATAACAACAACAACAACAAGAACAACGCTGCTGTAGCTTGTTTAATATGCATTGTTGGCACTTTTTGGAGAAGGCTCTATAAGCGGAATAGGTGCGTCCCATTAAATCCATTCTTAGTTGCTTCTTTGTCTGTTTTTCTATCTTTAGAAAGCACAGGAAAGAGAAAGACGTGTGTTCATGTCTCACATAAGGATTGTGGATGATGGGCAAAAAAGTGCACTCTTCCTTTAAGACCACCAGCTTGTGACTGTAGTGTTCTACCTTAACCACGCTAAACGAGGAATTACTGTACTAGATACAGTATATAAACACCACCGTGAAACAACAAAATGCTTGTTTTTTTTTGCTTCTGTCCACAGTTTGACTCTGGAACTGACTATTCTACAAAAAAAATTGAAAATAAAGAAATTGGAGGTTCCACTGTATTGTGTAAAAAAATTCTTCTATTAATAATAGCACTCGCTTGTTGTAATCGCCGCTTGCGTCAGCAGAGGACGCTGTGCCCGGGCAAAAGTCATGTCTGGCTTTCAAAAAAAACAAACAAACAAACAAACAAAAAAAAACTATTTTGGGGCAGAAAAATAGGATTTGATCATCCAAACGGAGCACCAGTGTGCTTGTGTAGTTTTACTTAGGTGTGCCCAATCATTCGGCAAGTAGATGCGGTAACATTTAGTGTGTGATGCGCGCCGGGAGGCGAATCGCTCACCTGTTGTAACATGTTGCACATTCCAGCTGCGCGTCAGCATACCAGCATCGAGCGCACACAAATGCTTCCACGCCTTCAAACAGCATTCTATTCTTTTGGAATCATTTTAAGATGTAAAGGATGTATAGGAAGTAGACACTAACATGGGAAGAACCTACTCAACTAAAGCATCTTTCTTGGCATGTGTCGCTGCCCCCCCCCGTGCTAGACATCATCCCCCCGGGACTTGAGGAATGCAAACATTCCACAGAAACATACAAAAAAGGGGAAGACGAGAGGGGGCGGAGTGCGTGGAAGGAGATGGGAAGTGGAAAGGAAAGATGAGAGGAAAGAAGCATGAGGAGCAGGAGCACAGGGAATGTGTTTTCCATCAGGTCCATCTGGTGCTGCGTTCCACGGGAGATACACCCCGAGGCAGATCCGCGCCCTGTTGTGGTGTGCCTCGGACGCCGCCGGGTCACCGCGGGTCAACCAACCCTCACAGGACCCGGTAACAAAAGGAGGGAATGCGGCCCTCACTTGCAAACGGCAATCGTGATACCGTGAGGCGGAGGAATCTTTCAGTGCAACACATGGCTTCACAAAACCACAACAAAGCACGCCATGACCAGTCCACACAAAAGCACACACATGAAGTGAGGAACACACGGGAAGAAAACTCATGAGGGACGCTTGAAAAGGTCAACAAGCAGGCCATGTCACATACGCGGCTCACGCCACCCTGGACCGGTCTAGGACCACCACACAGCACCACAAGCGGGCAGGGGAGGGGGCATGGGGTTGGGGTCTTGAGTTTTGGCAGGGTGGGGAAAGGGAACTCACCGTGGGCGTGGTCAAGGCAGCTTGGCCAATCAGGTAGGAGTTAGAGGCGGACATGCTGAGGCCCAGCCCAGAGCCCGCCTCCTCCATGGCCGCCACAGACGGCTGGAGGTGGCAGGAGAGAGAGGAAGAGGAGGAGGAAGAGGGGGAGGAGGAGTGGGAGGCCTGAGAGGGAGAAAGAAAGAAAGAAGTGTAGAAAAGAAAGGAAGTGCGAGTTAAAGGGAAGAAAGAGTTTATTCAACGAGTAAAGTGGGAGTGATTTAGAGCAGTTTTAATCAAAGTTTAGCAGCCGTGTAGTCAAGTTAGGAACAACCCCCGCTGTCCAAGTGTCATATGATAAGAGGTCTTCCTTGAAAGCACCAATTACTGGCGGTCATGGGACTTATGCAGGTCATTTTCACATCTATCGTGGCTCTCCGATAAAGCTTCCTTTAATACTGCGGTCTCAAAGAGCGAAGCCAACTAAAGCACTTTCCAAACAGGGCCAATATGATCAGATCTCTGTTTTTTTCCAAACACACACACACACACACACACACACACACACGCGTGCAGGAAAATTACTTTCCCCCTTTTTTGGCAAAGCCGTGTAAAGTGGCTAAAGCACGTAGTGGGAGTGCAGGATTATGGCGGAGGCAAACGGGATTATTCCAACGGGCCGCGCCACGTATCCGGTCCGAAACACCAGGCCATTAGACTGTACGCTATGCAAGGACAAAAATAACTTGCAGTTGTGAAAATATTCATAAGGTATTTCCTCAAACGCAGCGAGGATCAGGCATGTGTGCACGCTCTGGGAGGCTATACCGTATTCACAGAGGCTGCTCAGCATTAGCTGCTTCAACGGCACCGCTAACACAGCTTTAACTACAACCTCGCCAGTGATGTGTTGATTTGGGTTGATCACCAAAACTTCTTTCTACACCGGCACCGCTGCCGACATCCATGGTATTTACCACACCGAAAAACTAACGGGCGCCTCGTTTCGGTGCAAAGTGAATGCAGACTCGGTCAGTTGCAATGTGTCGTGCTGGCATTCTTGGCTTCCTGGAACGGATTCATTGGACTTATTGGACGTATTTCTTATGGGAAAAATTGATTTGGTTAGCGTCTGTTTTGGAGTCAGACCTTCTGGGACACATGAATGACGCTAACCAAGGCTCTGCTGTGCTTGCTTTTCATTTTATTTCTACTATTGAAGTATTTCAATGACTATTCTGTTGCATGTCACAAGAGCATTGTTTACTTAGTGGTTCAGGCACCTTTTTGAGCACCGGCACCGTTTCAAAAGTTCCAATTTGGCACCAGTACGGAATAAAATGAGACGATACTCATCCCTAGGGTTGACGAGCTACTGGACCAGGCAGAAAAATGCTTCTTCTTACTCTTGAATTGCAATAGCAGTCTAACGCTGATTGAGATAAAAAGGTCTGGTCTTATCTCCCAGTGACTAGTAGACACCATCTAAGCACAGATGTCTGCTGGGCTTAGAGGAAGGACGATGCAGCAATAAGGAAGCAAACAGGTGATAACAAGTTGGGGGCGGGCTCCACAGAGCATGTCCTGTCAAAGCACACACACCCTTTCCAGTCCATCTTTCACACATGGGTCACGACATTACGCTTGGGGTCGTGCGCCAAAAAAACCTTACAACACACAAACACCAAAATTTCTTACCAGTTGTCGTTGTTTCGGGGGCAGTGCTGGGGGCTGCAGGGGCTCGTGGACCGAGTCGGTACTGCTGAAGGAGTCGTTGAAGCCGTAGACCTCCTGGAAGCGCTTGTTGCGCTGCTCGTAGATGCTCTCACTCTGCGGCATCTGGTAGAAGACGGACGGCTGCGGCTCGGAGTAGTCTTCCACAAACTGCATGTACTGCAGGACTGGACGAGGGAGACGGTGGCGTTAGGGGCCATCAAGACATGGAGACACTTAATTCTTGTGTAGCACATGAGCTTAAACTTGACCTTTCAACTCAACACACATGAGGGTAGCATTCAGAGGACGGTTGAGCAATGTTTGAGCAACTCTAGCATCCTTTGAACGATGACTGTGATCCATACAATGAGAAGCACGTAAGGAATGACATAATGCCGTGACAGGAAGTGATGTCGAAGGCGTGTCAGGAAATGCGCGCCCCAGGAGCGGGGGCCATTGTAGCACATCCTGGTATTATTCTTCCTCCTATTCACTGAGGAATATTTCTTTGACATGAGCTATGCCTCAGTGAAGCCAATCACCCCCCCTTCCCAAATCACGCTCTCCCCTCCTGTCCTGCTGCGTTCAGTGCTCTCTTTGTCCCTTCCCTCGCTTCTGTGCCCTCGATTCAGTCAGTTCATTTCAACATCCCCCCACTCCCATACGTCCCGAGACCCCCCCCACACTCACTGTGTCTGCTTTTCTTTTCTGGCAGCGGTGGTGGGTTGGCGGGGACGTCCGCATTCTCACTGGCCAAGTACTGTGCGACGAACACCCCGCCATTTGTCTGGGGCATGGGCGAGATGGGCGTGTAAAGAGGGAATGGCGGCGTGGGGTGCAGCTCCTCCTCCGACAGGTTGTCATATTGGGAGGGGTATCGCTCGTAGAACATCTTCGAGCCGACGTCAGGGAAGGGCGACAGCTGGGCGCTGCGTCGCTTCTTCTGGGGCAGCGCCGGAGGGGCACTGATGCGTGCCAGGGGATTGGTCTGACTGGGCTGCGGCGTCCAGTACTCGGGGGGCTGCTGGGGAGGAGGCGCGCTGAAGCGGGGGTGTAATGGATGCTGTCCGGGGACGGGCGAGGACGACTCGCTGTGAGACTCGGGCAGGGGGCTGAGGCAGCCGCCCACCGGCATCGGAGGCAGGCTATCCCCGACTGACAAGTCCTGGTGGAGAAAGTCGTAATCGGGGTCGTAGTTTTCGGTGTTGTCTGTAAAGTCAAAGGAAAGACGGCACATTAGTTTTTACCATAGCAAAACAAGCACATGCAGTAAACGGGTTCACGCTGTTGTTTGGTGGTTCCTAGCTTCATATTGGACACTGAAAACTGAATACAAGCATTTTGAGACTTCAAGTGCTTTTGAATCTTGAACGTGTCCTGTCCTCTTACCGAGCGTCTCGCAGCTGGTGTTTCGAGAACACTGTCCGCTGTCCTGCTCCATGGAAGAAAGCTGCTCGTCCGACTTGCTGAGTTTCCCCATGCTACTGCAGGGCGACAGGCGCGGCGAGTCGCCCCCGTATGACTGGCTGCCGCCTGAGAAACGCCTCTGCAGGAACTCCTGCTCGTAGTCCTGCTGCTGCAAACAAACAAAGATCATTTGCACGCCAGCTTTTGTTTGTCCTCCAGGAGGCGGGCCAAAGTCACCTGTCTGTGGACGCTGCAGGGCAAACTGGAGCCTCGGCTCATAGGGGCGACCACCGCCACCCGCGTTGGCGAAGGGGCAGACTGGCGCTTCTTCGGAGGAAGGGCCGGTGGAGGACTGTTACCGATAAAGAGAGAATAAGAAGAAGGCTTCTGTCTTCTTGGACATCCTCAAACGTACGCACGTGCAAAACCATGAAGGAAAGACACCCCCATGTGAGAGGATGCTCCATGTTAGTGGCGCTTAGCTATTATGTGAGGAGGTTCTGTTGTTCACACCTTCATTCTTGCATTAGTTCATTTTGTGGTCAAAATGGGGCAAAGAGCAGAACACGATATGATGTGGAGGCCAGTGGGACAACACTGCATTGGTGAGTCTCACACACTCATGCATTACACCAGGGGTGTCCAAAGTGCAGCCCGCGACACATTCAAAACGGGGCGAGGGGGCAGCAGCATAAATGGAAAAATCAGCAGTAATTTGACATGAATACAGTCAAAATATTAAGAGAAAAAAAGTCATCTAAGCAGACAAAGTTGTGATTTTAGGAGAACTACGTCGTAACATGAGGAAAAATAATATCATATTGCTAGCATGAAGCTGAAATGGTAAGTCGCAATATTATCAGAAACAAAAAAAAATAATAATAATAAAGCTGTGATTTCTGGAACATTAGGTTGCGGAAAAAGTTATAATGGTATGAGAATAAAGTCATAATTATGAGAAGAACATTTACAAAAAGAGTTGAAATTGTTGGAAAATTAAAACAAAAAAAAAGTGCAGAAATGGGGGGAAAAAACATAAAGAAAACAAGAAAAATTAAAAAATGGGGGGGAAAAAAAGCAGTCAAAACATTAAGAGGAAAAAGTATTTTTATAATGAGAAAAAAAATTGCAATTTTTCAAGAATAAACTTGCTATAATATGAGGAAAAATAGTATACAAATTTTAGTAGCACAGACTTGAAATGTTAAAAAATAACATTTTCTAAAAGTCGTAATTTTCTGAGAAAGAAACAAAACAATTTTTACAAATTTGGTTGGGGGGAAAAGTTAGAATATGATGGGAATAAAGCAATAATATTACAAAAATAACATTTACTAAGATTCTTTAAAAATAAAAACAGCAAAAACAAAGAAGTCTGCACTAATAATCGGCTCTTTCACCGATATCACAACATTTTTTCTGGGAACGTACAGTACAGGTCTAGAACTTCTTAGCAGTTGCTTTACAAAACATCCAAGTGGCAAAGTTGCATCCTGTCATTTTTCACTATGTGGCCCTTGCTGGAAAAAGTTTGGACACCCCTGCATTAGACGGTCTTCCGATTGGACCTCGAGGAGCGTCTGAGACCAAACAAACGGGGGAATGAAACCATGCAGGCCCATCCAATCCACAAGCTTTACAAAAGGGTATGTTATAAGGAAGACGTGATGCTGGGGCGCTAGCATACTTCTCCTTCGGAGAGGGTTTCCTTTGACCAGCGTCAGAACTCAACTGTGCTCTGTAGCCAGAAACCCAAAGGCAGACAAAGGATGAGACAGCACAAAGAGGACAAATAAAAAAAACCAAGTGAGTGACTGGAAAAGAAAAGTTGAACTGCACAAAATCCCTCCTGATATGCTCGTATGCTTCTTTGGTTTGTGACAAACGCTTTGAGAAAGTCAAACAGTTGACGTAAAAAGGACCACTTCTGTTTTCCAAATGATATGTTTGAGGTCAGTTGTCTTCCAAATGTGATGTGCCCTGGGAGGTTTCAAGGTCGGCTGCATGAGAAAACAGTGACCTGAGAGTAGGAAACACACCTGAGCTCTGCCATCTTGGCTTCAGGAAGGGGTGGTTTCGGAGGGGCCGTTTCCTCATCGGGTACATCCGGGGGAGCCTCGGCAGGAGCTGCGGCCGGAGCCGCCTTCAAGACCTCCACCTCGCGCTCTATGGAGGGCATCTCAGAAGGCACACTGCTACACACGAGACATCATTATTATTATTATTATCATCATTATCATTATTTCCAACCCCCTCCAAAGTCTTCGTGCACATTTCAGACCTCTCTGTTGTGGTGACAGGCGATGCCGGCTTGCTCGGGCTGGTGGGGGAGGGCTGCTCTTGCTTCTCAATGGTCAGCTTCACCAGCTCCTGTTCACACGACAAGCCTCCTTTGTCGCCTGCCGTTCCAAGACCACCGCCCGACACGACCCGACAGTCAACGTCTTACCTTCACACCGTCCAGCACCGCTTTGATGACATTGGTGACCGACGTCACGTTTTCCTTGTCCTCCAAGTCGATGCCGTCCAGCATCACCTGGTCGGCCCAGCGGATGAGGTTGGCCAAACTCTGGTAGACGCGATTATGGCAGGAAGACAACGCTGAACTGTTGAACGAGAGTGAAGGACACCAATTGGAGGGTGAGGCTGATGTAGAAGAGGTAAAGTCATCCCTCGTTTATCGCGCTTAATTGGTTCTAGACCCGATCACAATAAGTGAATTTCCACAAAGTACAATTCAACATTAGCTCGCCCGATCACAGAGACGTATTTATACATCTTTCAGTTTATTTGCCCGAAAGGCAAAAAAGAGATGACGCCATTGCACACTAATGGTTGGCACTTTTAGAGCAATAAAAACGGCCACAAGGTGGCAGAAGTGCATTTGATAAGAGCTAGGCATGTCAATTTGAATGGAAAGAAAAAAAATCACACATGGCAAGGAGGAGGAAGTGGAAGAACATGGAGTGGAGCATGCAGAAGGTTACGCATTGTAGGGACATTTTAACACATGCACAAGCGCGCGCACACATGCGCACACAGTTCGAAATGTGAAAATTGTAGGTAGTTCGTGGTGTTATATTTGTAAACAAATTGAATAAATAAATAATTTTGATGTAAAACAACCCCTTTCTGTGTTGGGGGGTAGGACTAACTAAGCTTTGCTTCTTGCTACTCCTTTTGGACATGCGGAAGCATGAATTGTAATATGTGATGTACTCCAACATAGCTTGCATGCATGTTCAAATAACATGAAAGCATTACCAGAAGTTGGGAACTGATATTTTCCTGAAACTTACCTATGTTCTACTGCTGATTACTAAAGAGCAGAAAAAGGTAGACACAAACTCTTTTGTTCTGACAAAAGATGGGAGTCTAATGTTTCTTTTGGTAGGTTCCATGTTGATATAGCCATACAAAACAATATTCTATGTGAATGGAAAAAGAGTCAAAATGGTCTAAAATGGCCTCTACTGAAGGGGTTGATTTTGAAAAATGGCTGGGATTGAACAAGTTGAAAAGCTCAAAAGAAAAGCTGTTTACAATCTTATAAATACTGTACAGGATTAACATTATTAGAGCCCTGTAAACATGAAATAACATCCCTATAATCAACTTTACATCCCGTGTATGTATTACCCAATAGAGTAGACATAATAACAGAAAATAAGACATATTAGACATCAATAAGATAACAGACTCCCACATTGGCGCTTCCTTGTTGTTTTTTTCTGGTCAGCATACTTCCTGCGATGGCTATTGTCTCATCAGTGTGTTGTCAGGGCGGCTTTAAATGCCTTTACAATAAAACTCCTGCTTGTGTGTGTCACAGTAAATGTGTTCCCTAGGGGACCTTATGTGTGGAGGACAGGAAGTGACGCCTGAGGTTCGGAGTTGAGTTTCAACTTGTGTCATTATGATGACTTATGTTACAATTATTGTGCCTGTGGTGAGATCATTTAAACCTGCAGTAAACACCTGTTCAGGCACTCACGTGCTGTTCCTTGTCTCGCCAAACATTTACTGACACCTAGTGGCCTATGTAGAACACTACATTCACAGTTAGAGTGCTTCTTCTGCCTTGTATATTTGTATTCAACTTCATTTTTCCATTTTTATGCCTTGGCCAACAATAAACACAATTTGCTTAAATATGCACCCTCATGAGGAGAAGCAGCATAGAACATGGATGGATGGATGGATGCATTCAACCACAAAACATGATCATTTATTAATTAATTTAGGAAAAACTGATGTTTGAACTACGATGTAGTTCGTATTTTGTCGAGGGACTGCAACCTGTCTAGGAGCTTTTCATGGGCGTGCCGACAAGGGAACGTATAACCACAATAGGAAGCCAGCAGTTGTTTTTTTTTGTAATGACTGACGCGTTTAGGACCAACAATGAGGTGTGGCACGGGCCTGTAGCGACACGCTGCAGCTGCTTCACAGCACTGGAACATCCTTCCAGCATCATTACACAACTCAGTCTAATGTCGGGTGTGAAAAGACACTGGCATAAGACGGGAGGGTGTAGAGTTTTGACCTGGAAAAGACTGGCTGTGCAAGAAGAGTGGGCAAAGGGACAGCAACGCTACCTATGGCCCAAAAGTATCCTGATTGTGCTCAAGCAGCGTCTGTGACGTCATTGGCTCTGGGCAGTGACGCACAGCTCTCTGTTTGCAGAGTGAGCTCATCACCATCTGGGGTTCGATTCCACAAACACATTTTGGGGCAGGGTTGCTCCATGATGCTGTGTCAACAATTCATCACTGGCTTTTCTTTTTTTATTTTTGGAAGAAGAAGTAGTCCCATCATGTCCCGACAGTCCAAAGTAAATGAAGGCTGCAGTTAAATATATTTGGAAAAATGCAAGCCAGAACCATGCCCATGTTTAAAGCTTTAACTCAATGTCACACAACCCCATTGTGGTTATCTTTAAGAGCGGGAAGTGATGATGCTCATGCTAGTCCTAACATGTCGTGCATTCCTGCTATCGAGAAACGGAGCAGACAACGAACATGGAGGAGTGTACTGTAATGGCCCGCAGCCACAGGACTCACCTGTGCTGTATCCGGGCCTCCACCTGAACCATAGGCAGGATCGCTTCCAGGACCTTGCTGGCCGAGCCGGGCAGCATCTCCAGCACCTTTTTCTCCACAACCATCTTGTCCACGATGGTCTTGAAGTAACGAAGGGCGCTGACCACCTCCTTCTCCTGCTCCTCCAGGCGACTCACCTTCTAGACAAGGGGGCACGGATGCAAAACCAAATCTGAGAGCTGAGAAATGCTTTACGTCAGCGGGTCTCAACCAGTTTGGCTGCGAGACCCACCATCACCCCTCAATGACCCAAATTGAGGAAATTTTACTCAACCTTCTAAAACAGGAGTCACCAACACAGTGCCCACGGGCACCAGGTAGCCCCCCACGACCACATGAGGTGCCCGCAGGCCTGCTTTTCATTCAGGTTTTCAGTTAATAATGTGAGAACACTAGAAAGAAAAGTATTGTGAAACATAAAATGTGAGTTGTGGATACCAGCATTTTGTGAATGTTTTGGTAAAACAAGCATATTTGATCTGTTTGGGTTGAAATAAGTTTGTCTATATGTGCCCTGTGATGGGCTGGCGACCAGTCCAGGGCTTACCCTGCCTGTCGCCCAAAGTCAGCTGGGATAGGCTCCAGCATGCCCTCGCGACCCTAATGAGGAAGAAGCGGTATAGAAAATGGATGGATGGATGGATGGGTTGAAATAAGGTATGAAAATCATTTCTACAAAAATGAGTAGCTCGTGGCCATTTTCATTTTCTAAAAGTAGCTCTCACAAGAAAAAACGTTGGTGACCCCAGTTCTAAAATATCTTCTAATTAAAAGCGACTGTATACAACACAATGGAAGCTGAAGCAGTGAGACACTGTCTCTCTCTTTGGAACACGATCATGGGGGCGTAGCGAGCAAATAACACAGACAAGAACACGAGGTGCATTCGTAGACATCAGATCGTTACATTTTTTTTCCACCCCAGGCAAAGACCCGTGATCCGGTGATAACGGCTCTGCAACCCACCCACCAGTTGAGAATCACTGCTTTACATGAAACCTGGCAAGACTACCGTGTTGTCCGGACTTTATGTAGCATCAGCCAAAACATACGTCATGAAGAGGGGAAAAAACTTAAGAGTGGAGGCAACTACACAGGGACACACAGAACAACAGGCTGAAGCGGTGCCTGGGATGCTCATGTAACACATTAGCAGTTATTCAACTACAGTATACAACAGCACAGGGGGGGTCCAAAGTGCAGCCCGTGGCAATTTTTTCATGGGCACAAAAATATCATTTAACAAGAAAAGTAAAAAAATAAAATAAAATTTTAGTAATTTTAGGATAAAGTGAAAATATTAACACAAAAAAGTTGGACTCTAACGAGAAAAAGTTGTCATTTTATAGGAATAACGCAATATTATAGGAGAAACAACGTCATTTTGGGAGGTGAAATATTAAGAAAAAATACACTAAGTCCCCAACTTACGAACACAATTGGTTCCAGACGACCGTTCTTAACACTTACTGTTAAGTGTTAAGCAAGTTCACCAAGCTCCCGATCTCATTCCCCATCACTGAATGGCAGGAGTAGGTCGAAGGTAATGATCACTTCTTTGTTCATGTCAGTCAGTATAAATTAACATTTAAAAACATGTTAAATGATATCAATTTTGATGTATACTGTAAATCGCAACTGACTAGAAGTCACAGGACCAGTCAAACTATGAAAAAAGTACAACTTCAGAGTATGAAAAATATGGTAAACAGGCTATCCCACATCAATGACACAGTCATCCTGGTCTTCTTCTAGCCTAAGTATTGACAGGACATGCAGAGGAATATACCCATGCTACCAAAAGCCCATTTTAGGACACAAACCGCTTCTCATTCACCTCTTCACCTGCGATTCGGGAGCTGTGGGAACCAGCACTGACACACATGCACACAATGGAATATGGAGACCCACAATAAATGACAGGAAAACAAACATAAAAACAAACAACCTTACTTTGTTTGCAGGCTTTTCAGTGCTCTTGGCCGCTGGCTCGGGCTGCAGTTGCTTGCCTTTCTTGGATGGAGTTCTTTTGATCTTGGGAGAGTGGAACTTGTCCATCAGCTTCATGGTGAACGAGGAGAGATGGGACCGCTGCGAGTCTACGGATGGAGGGGGGAAAAAAAGCTGCGGTCAGTCACACTGGAGCGACCGTCAGGGGACTCGGATAACTGACGCGCAAACCAGATGGCTTCCGCTCGAAATCACACCAAAATGAAAAGGCCCGCCACTTGCAAAACCAAAACGGCACTTTTTAAGTAAGGAAAACTGTCTGACAAGTATTTGTGACGTGCAAACAGAAGTTTAATAAGGTGGGATTTCCTGTATGGGAGGGAAGAAATCAGATGGTAGATACAGTAGGTGAAGCAGCAGCTGGCAGCCGCAGCCACCATGCCGGTACTCTTCCTCTCTGAACCCTGATTATCATCCCTCACCATGTGCAAAAAGTCAAGGACGGCTCGTGACTCATTAAAGCATGTTGATGAGGCAAGCATCACATCCTCCACCGGGCTCTCATTTTAGATTGACTACTTCGCCCAAAATACATGCGCCGTCTCAGCTTTATCGGCTTCATTCACAAATGACTGACTTGGTGGAAACTCAGCACAGCTGACTGAATCACCTTTAAACTTGCATCCAAGTCACTCGCACAACAAGCAAAGACGTTTCCACGGGTCAAGTTTTTGCGAACCCAGTTACGTCACATTAAGAAACAACAGCGCTAGAGCGATACAGCAGTGTCTTTGGGGGAGGAGGGAGAGTGTTCACAGCGCCAGGCGAGCAACAAGACAAAAGCGCTTGGCAGGTGAGCGGGATTGAAAGAGAGAGACAGAAAGAAAGAGTTGGAGACTATCAGAGTCACAGCGAAGCACCAGCAGAAGTGCTGATGATCTGCTCGTCTACGCCTGGATCAATACTCCTTCAGCTCGTACAGCGGAACCTTGCTTAGTGTCATTAACCCCTACCTGAAGGTCTCACTCCCACTGAATCTAATTTCCCATAAGAAATCATGTACATTCAATTCATCCATTCCAGAAAGCACAAACGCAAAACGTGGTTTTATAGTTTTACAATTCCAGCTTTACATGCAGAAAAGGCGTACAAATTGATGACTGAAATGGATAAATGAACATTTAAGGCAGCGGTGTCTAAAGTGCCGCCCGGGGGCCATGTGTGACTGTATTTCTTTTATTTATTATTATTATTATTATTATTATTAAAAGATTCTGCTGTAATTTTACAAGAATAAAGTCAAAATATGAAGAGAAAAATCTCAACAACTAACTTTGCAAGAAAAAACGTCGCAATATTCTGAGGAAAAATAACATTTTAGTATCAAAGTTGACATTTGATGTGAAACAAAACGACAAAAGTTGGAATTTTTGCAAAATTAGGCTGCTAAAAAAATGATAACTTACATGAATAAAGTGGAAATATTATGGGAGTAAAAACGGAATTACGAAAAGAAAGTTGGAAAAATAATAAATAGCAGAAATGGGGAAAAAAATGGCAATTTTACAAAAATAAAGTTGTAATATCATGAAGACAAATAATGATTTTATTAGCATAAAGTTAAAATATTAAAGAAAAAATACATTATTTTCCAAAAGTCATAAGAAACAAACAAAACAAAATAAAGATGACATTTACATTGGAAAATTAGGTGGGGGTGGGGGGAGTTGTAACATTATGGGAATAAAGTGAAAACATTACAAAAAGAGCATTTATGAAGATTATTTCAGAAAGTTGTAAATAGTTCAGGGTGTTATATTTGGAAAGAAATTGTTGTTTTGACGTATGTGTCCATCTTCTATGCCGCTCATCCTCACTAGGGTCGCAGATATGCTGGAGCCTACCCCAACTGGTACACCATGGACTGGTCACCAGCCAATGGCAGGGCACATATAGATGGACAATTTTACAGTTTCCAATTAGCCTAATATGCATGTTTTTGGAATGTGGGAAGAAACCGCAGTATCCGGAGAAAACCCAAGCACGGAGAGAACATGCCAACTGCAGGTCTTCCCGATCTCCTGACTGTGTGGCCAACACGCTAGCCACTAGGTCACAGTGTGGCCCTATTTTGATGCAAAAAATATTTGTGTCCAAGTGAAAGTTATGCTTGACATGTATCTTTTCACAAAAAGCTGCTTTTCTCCCTTTTCTAGTTGGGAACTGATATTTTCCTGAAATGTACCTACAGTATGTTCTCCTACTGATCACTAAAGAACGCAACAAAAACAAAAACAACACTTTTTTCTGATGAAAGACAAGAGTCTAATGTTTCTTTCAGCAGGTCCAATGTTTAGATAGCCATACAACCCAATATTCTGCATGCCTTGAAAGATCAGTCCAGATGGGCACTACTGAAGGGGTTGAATTTGGAAAAATGGCTGGGATTGAATGAGTTAAGAACACAGTGCATATTGTATGCTAACTGGAGAATGCACACAATTCGAGGCAAAATTGTAGTGTAAATGCTTGACGTTAACCGAAAAACACGCTAACTGAGGTTCCACTGTACTTAAAGAAAGAGCAGTGTGTGTGTGTGTGTGTGTGTGTGTGTGTGTGTGAGAGAGACAGAGGATGTCATTGGCCCTGAGGTTGCACAATGCTGCAAGGCAGTGCGTTTGCTAGCCTCTATGTCTTGGCAGCATGCGGCGTGGACCAGATGCTTTTAATTGTACGGCAGCCTCTCCATGATCTGTTCAGTCACCAAGCGCTACGAGCTCAGTTAAGCTCACCACCAAAACCACAAACTCTCTCTTCCTTGTCATGAAAACTACTGCAGCTGGTACCAAAACAAAAGGACAGCAGACAGAAGTTGGGTTTGATTGCCTTAAGGCTTCAATTAAAGTACTACAGGGCTTTTGAGCTCATGGCAAGTACAGGATGTACAGCATACCTCCACCGGACCACCACTACTCTACACCTCCTTGTTCATTCAAAGTTTCAAAGGGCCCAAACGGACTAGGTTTACAAGCTGGAAGTCAGCCCAGACACGAGACGCGGTGACCTCAGTGCGCTGAGTCACCACCGTGATCGATAGAGCTGGCGGTCGACACATCAGCCGTCTGTGAAGAACGCAGTTCCTCCGTTTCTTGTGGTGCTCACAAAAGCAAAGAATGAAGTTGTGCTCACCTCGTAGGTAGCAGAGACGCGTCACCCATCCACCAACTGGCCGCCTGCTGCCGCAATGAGGCGGTGAGGTCATCGGCTTCAGCGTCTCGCTCCGAATTTAAACCCTACGCACCGAACGACGTGGGAGGAAGGAAACCAGTGTCAAAAGATTTCTTTCTGTATTTTATTTATATTCTGCTGAGCCGTCTTGAGGTCACAGCCGCGCTGATGTGCCTCCCATAATTTTTGTAGTCGCTGTTGTCATGGTGATATTTAAGATTTAACTGCTTTGACGGAACACGGCAGGATTGGAAACAGACGCTTTTACAAAGGGGCGGGGGAAATCGTCACACAAAACAACCAGAATAAACCAGATCGTAATGGACGTCTCCCATCAAGAAGTGAACACGGGTTCCTGATTCTCATCACGGCGAGTTATCACTTCTGCAATACCACTTTCTGTGAAGAGCACGCACACGCGTTCACCAAGCCCATACTTTCATGGCCTCAGATCTGATCCGATTTCGAGTCCCGGTCCGATACTTGGACGATGTTATTATAGATCATGGAACTGACAATGTTTTTAGCAAGTAACCAAAGTAAAGACGATAACACATTTCTAAAAAGCTTATTCCATTTCATTTAGTGCATTGCTGTACATCAGTGGTCACCAACGTAGCCCCCCACGACCACGAGGTGCCGGCAAGCCTGCTTTTCATTCAGGTTTTCAGTTAATAATGAAAGAACAGTAGAAAGAAATGCATTGTGAAATACAACATATGAGTTGTGGACACCAGCATTTTGTTCATGTTCTGGTAAAACAAGCATATTCACTTTGTTTGGCTTTAAAATAAGCTCTAAAAATAAATGTTACAAAAATGAGTAGCTCTTGACCATTTTCATTTCGTAAAAGTAGCTCTCACAACGAAAAACCTTGGTGACCCCTGCTGTAAATCATGCAGCATGCAGCTCTGCTCGGACTGCCCCTTGAAAAAGTCATTTTGCAGACATCGGAAGTGGCTGTAGGACACTTCCACACGCATCCAACTTCATCTAAGTGAACCAAAAGGCTTCATAACAAGCCACACGTCACCATTCTCTCCTCTTATTGGTCACCAGAATGTAAACAGGAATAAGGTTTGGTAGACGCCCAATGACGTAAACAGTTCTGGCTTTGTTGTACATGACCAAGTGGACATTCTAGCAAACAGAAGCACGCCAGCACTTTCAGAGGAAGGCTTGAGCAAATGATCCTCCTTCACACGTTCAAAGCAAGACATTCTGCCCTCAGACTACATGTTCGTTTTTCACAAAAGAACAATACGCTAGAATTCATTAAAAGGGCCCAAAGGATGCCAGTGAAGTTGACGTATGAGCTGACAGGCTGAGCTCATTTGGTACAGGTGTGATCTACACAGGACAGCTGGTCGGCCCCTGCGGCCCCCGCCACCACCAGGCTAGGTGGATACAGGGGGATGTGCTCAAGGTTACACACACAGCTGTCACGTACTGCCGCACCGCCCCTTCCACAGCTCCTGTCAAAGCAGCGAAAGTGAGCGTGTGAGCAGAAGACGCCTTCGAGAGTCACAGAGGTCAGCGTGCCAGCTGGCGACGGGGGCAGAGGCAAAAGCGAGAAGTAAGAAGTGTGCACGCTACTGAAACTAAATCATTTCAAAACATGAGATGCCACTGCGCCATTGTTAGCTTTCACAACAAACCAGTGTTTGCCATCCATTTATTTCTTTGTGGTGGGCCGACATTTATCATTCAGGCTGACACAAATCCATTTGCCGCGTTTATGCGGAGACTCTTCTGTCACTTCCGCTTCATTGTCCATGTGATGCTTCCCACACTTTAAGATAGGGCGGAATGATTTCCGCGTTAACAGAATTGTAGACAGAATGGTGAAATGGGCCAGCAAAAACAGAACTTACTGTTAAATGCGGAATCTTGCGGAAACTGACCTAACGTGGATGAAATTCTGTCATCGTAAGGAGACAGGACGTTTGTGTGGGAAAGCATTTCCCCGGCGGACTGTTCAATCGTGGCGGAATCTCATCACAAACACTAACCCACCCCCTCCTGAACTAAACATGTCGAGACGGCGACCTGAAACGCCGGCAAAAGTTCCAAAAAAAACCTTTGAAACTCCTCTCTGGCGGAGCGTGAATGGAAGCTAGTGGGGCTAGGTTAGAAGAGAATGCTAGCATGGCCGTATGCGCATGTTTACACCAGGTTGGGTTTTACGTCTCGTTAACGCGTTTTACGATGCCCACTGACGTCGTCCAAGTTCTGAGTGAAATAAGGACGAGTGGCATGTTTATTCTTGCACCCAGCTCGTCTCAACCGTCAACAGACACACTCACAAAACACAAAATAAGAGCGCCGTTTTTCCACATGTTGTCTAACCGTGGAAACAAAATAAGAGTCATGAAAATAATGTGACATTAATAACGCATTTGGAATTGCGTGACTACGTCTTCCTTGACCGCAAGCACGGGAATTACAGTTTTAAGATTAGAAAAGCTAGCCAGGCTATGTCCCTTTCTGGGTTTCTGTGCAAAATTGGCCAGTAATGTACTGCATCAATAATGTAAGGATTTTTGCATTAAGTTCATGGACATTTTAGTCACTAACCCCAAGAGCACACACTCGATGCTGGTAAAAAAGTGTAAAAAGGTAAAAAAAACTCATTTGAAACAATATAAAAACGGAAAAAATGACAACGGATTTCATAGGGCCCCAAGTACGTTGCATGCGCTAAATTAGTCAGATTGCTGAAATAATTTGGTTTCTCCATGTCTCTGTTTATATGCACAATCTCCACTACGATTACTGGCCATGCGCTGTGCGCCTCCCTAAACGCTCCATGGCGCTTAACCTCCTTTCAGTGCCGGTAAAGGTTCGGCTTTTCCAGGTGACCCGTTACGGCACACAAATAAACCATCTCAGCCTGCATTGCCAGATCTGCCTATTAGAAGTGACTTTGAGCTTGTTTTTTTGTAAAAATGCTCGCAAATTCCCAGGTTTCTTTGTTTTGGGCTCGTATTCGGAGAGTCAGTTGCTTGTTTCTGCCAACAACGTCTCAGCTGCAAATGTGCATGAGAAGGAATTCTACAAGCTACATTGTGCTATCAAAGTAGGTCTCTGTTGAAGCGACTACGCAAAACAGTTACCTGCCCGACAAAACAGTTGCCCCCTGTTCAATTTACGACAAGCATCTTGACCTGGATGGCGAGCAATTTGCACAGAAACAACGCAGGTTGGCGCAGTGCGATGGCTACTTTTTTACATCGAAGTACGACCGTAGGGCTTCCCCTATTCACAGGTACTGTACTTTATGTCTTTAATAGCCACTAAAGGTAGACACAGTTGTCTCCTTTTCTCCACAGAGTTACATCCACCGAACACGGATGCATACACTCCTGATCAAAGTCAGTGTAAAAATTGCTAGAATGATCATTTTGCACATTTGGATCTTAATGAGGTTTTAAGTAGAGCTACAATTTGCAAAAACAAGAAGAGGGGGGACACAAAAAGCATTTTAAAAAGTCATTGATTGAAAACAACAATTCAACTGAAATGTGCTGTTTATCAGCTGATCAAAAGTTTAAGACCATTGATTAAAAAAAAAAAAACCAAAAAAAGTCTCCAAAGCAGAACCAAAAAAAATGTTGTCAGTAGGACTCACTAATGAGGAGTTCCACCGTTCTTGTTCATCACTTCAAAGATGGCTTTGGGCATGCTAGATGCCAGTGTTTCCAGGAGGTTAGTGGGAACATTGCTCCAAGTGGTGGTGAAGATGGCTTCACCAAGGGCATCAAGTGTCTGGAACTGATGGCCATTTTTAGAAACTTCCCTTGCCATCCATCCCTAAATGTTCTCTATGAGATTTAAATGAGGGGAACATGCAGGATGGTCCAAAAGAGTGATGTTATTCTCCCTGAAGAAGTCCTTGGTCAAGCCAGCATTGTGAACTGCAGCGTTGTCCTGTTGAAGAACCCAGCTAGTACCACACAGACCAGGGCCCTCGGTCATGAGGGACGCCCGCCCCAACATCTGCATCCGTTTGACGACCTCGCACCACCTGAAGCTCCGGTGTTCCACTGAATGAAAAACCACCCAGACCATGATGGACCCCCCTCCACTGTGCCGGGTAGAAAACATCTCAGGTGGGATCTCCTTGTCATGCCAGTAACGTTGGAAGTCATGTGGAGGTTCCGTTCCATCGTCAAGGTTCCATTTGTTCTCATCAGAGAATAAAACTTTGTTCCACCTTTCAATGCCCCATGTTTGATGCTCCCTGGCAAAGTCGAAACGGGCACTTTTGTGGCATTGAAGAAGACGAGGTCTTTGAATTCCTTTTTGTTTTTTTAAAGCCTTTTCCCTCCGATCTGATGGTTATTGCGCTGCAGTCGGCACCAGTAAAGCCTTCATGTGGGTGGAAGACCGCCCTGTGTCTTGATGGACAGCCGATCGGATCCTCCGGCTCAGCGCAGGTGTGATGTTTTTGGGTCTACAGCTTGACTTTTTTGTTCCATAATGCTCAGGATCTGAATGACTGATTTCCTGCTGCCAACCTCAGCAGCCATGGCACGCTGTGAGAGGCCTTGCTTATGCAGCTCCACAATCCCACCACGTTGAAAAAGAGAAAGCTTCTTAGCTTCACCATCAGGAGGGCATGACAGTGGGAATGATGACACTACATCAACATTTAGAGCACATTTGGGCTTTTATAACCTGTGCTCTTCAACTTTTGATCAGCTGATAAACAGCCTATTTCAGTTGAATTGTTGTTTTCAATAAATGACTTTTTCAAAATGCTTTTTGTGTCACCCCCCACCCCCTTCTTGTTTTTGCATATTGTAGCTCTACTTAAAACCTCATTAAGATCCAAATGTGCAAAATGATCATTCTAGCAATATTTCATTGAGTGCATGCAAACACACTGACTGCATGTTCATCAATGCCATAAAAGTGACAACGTCGGGAGGGAGGCCTGCTACACTTTAGAACTAAAACCACAAGGACGCGGTGCCAGGATGGGATTTGGAACAAGACTGGAATGCAAGAGACAAGCAGAAGGAAAAACAGAAAGAAGGAAAATTCAACAGGAAACAGTGAAGTGCAAAGTGAATTATTGATTCGCTTCATTGTAGCGGTGCTGGCCTTTCCTGCTTCGTTGGGACTCCTCATTACGCCCTCCGTTATCTTCAAGTTGCGAGACGACATGTCAAAGGCTGGCAGGGAAGTGAGCGGGTCCCGTTTTGGAATGCGGCCCTGGTTAATGGTTGATGAACGAGCACCAGAGGAAGAAGTCCAATGCCGCATGTTGCAGCTTTCAGCTGTGCAGCCTGTCGCTCAGTGGCGAGCGACAGGAAAGGCAGCCCACATTCTGACCGGGTCAAAGACGCGCACAGTGTTTACGGAAAAACTGAGGGACACAGCGGAACCGATAATGTTTATGATTACATAAACATGGCAGCTCCACATCCATGTGGTCGGTGGCCAGGAGAAAATATCAATGAGATGGATGTGCTCAGTCTGAATGAAGCGTTGCATGGGAACAGAGTGTCTGGCGGAGCGCTGCGATCTATAACAACAATCCATATCAGCCCACAAAGAGATGGCTGCTACCAGGATATTGCTGGAGATGACACCATGAAATATGCATTTCCTGTCGAGTGCTTGTGACATCTGCTCTAAAGCTGACGCCAGAGGTGATCAGAGACGACGCAGCTGATCATCCACTCTGAAACACAAGCAGCATGCGCACAGGAGTCATGGGATTGCACATGGACATGAAAAATGTGTTCGGTAAGGATTTTTGTGACATGTTGAGCTGCTGGGCTCTCGCAGACTGTAAAGGAGTTATTCAACACCAGAACACACGAGGGAAGCTGACGCAGTGCTGCAGCTGCATGTGTAACTCATGCAAAACCTCGCTCTGTCTCTCCGTGGCTGATGTCAAATTACTAGTATATCACGTCATGAACCGCAAGAGATTGTTTCAACGAGACGCTGCAAGCAAGGGGTTTCTTCGTCACTGGCTCAAATGCACACAAGACGCGCGCGCGCACACACACACACACACACACACACACACACACACACACACACACACACACACACACACACACACACTGGGTCAGATGTAGGCCAGCGGGGGTTTAGGAGGAGGGTGCAGCTGTTAGTACCTGCATATTGTGCGGTGGCGTAAACCTTTTACAGGCCTCTGGCCTCAATGGCTCCTGTGTTGAACTACAAGGCCAACAACACTCCTTGCAAAGCGCTCTGTGTCCATGCAGCACACAGTTGGGTCCGTATTTGTGTGCTCGTGCACGACGGTGCCACTGCTGCTTGTTTGCCTGCACGTGTCCTGGCAAATGACCACGTAGGCTTTACAGCCGTTTATCTTCAGACTGATGGAACGACTCGTGGGAGGAGAGATACTACAGTATGCTATGTATTCATTCCCTACTATTATCATACTCAAATAGGGCTGTCCAAGCTTTTTCCAGCAGATGCCCCATACAGAAAAATGAAAGGACGAAAGGGCCACTTTGATATTTCCTAAGTTTAGAAATATTTCCAGAAATAAAATGCACGTCAGCATTAAAGGTGATCAAGGTGAAAAAGCGCATTACGAGTGTCAAGTTCAGTCTAATTCTCCAAAAATAACACCTTTATTTGGTTTTGTTTCTCATATATAACTTTAAAAACAAACTTTTTGTGTTAATATAGCAGCTCTATGCCACTCGCATGACATGACTTCTCCTCATAATATTAAGAGTTTAGTCTCCTAAAATTGTGACCTTTTTATTTGGACTTTATCCCCGTAAAATGACAGCTGTTTTTTCCCATTTCTGCTGGGTTTTTTTTCTTGATTTTCCAACTAGTTCAACTTTCTTCTACATTCTTCTTGTAAAATTATAACTATTTCTCCTTACATTACAACTTTTTTCTCCTCATGTTTTGACTTTATTCTTGTAAGATTACTGCAAATGTAAAAAAATTTTGCTTCTGTTTTTGCTGCTCTATGCATATTTACGCTACTAGAATTTCGTTATTTTTCCACACAATGTGATGTAAAATTATGACTTTTTCTTCACTTTTAATTTGACTTATAAAATGACTTGTTTTTTTTGTATATTTTCTCATTAGATTATATTTTTTAGAATGTGCCACAGGCCAGTGACAAAACAGCAATGGGCCCCACTTTGGACGCCCCTTGTTCTCAACCGACACGGTTGTTGGGTTGTCCTATATGCTGCACACAGACAAAAAAAGCAGAAGCACACACTTCGCCGAATGAGGACACAAAGTGACTATCATGCAAAGATGACACCATGGGGCCTGGTGCTCAGCAACACAACAACAAGGACATGAACGCATCGACGCCTCCCGTGTGAAAGTCAGCTCAGCAGTGATGATAAAAGGGGGGGTGAAGCAAAGTCGTGAAAGCGTGACGTAATAACACCCAAAAGCTGCCAGCGTGTGAGATTATGCTGTAATGGGCAAAATGTCAGGAGTTGGGTTTAACATGCGATCATGTGGCCCAGTGATTACGTGCATGCTCGCGTGTTGCTAGGATGAGGACAGTTTGCTTTGAAATGAATGGATGAATGCAGTGGAACCTCTCACAAACTCCGTCAACACCAGAGCTCCAAGCTTCTTCTGCTACATACTTCTGACTGACACACTTGTTACACTGGACTGACAGAGCGGGGAAATGACACACCCTATTTTGGCCACCCCTCCTGTTCCTTCCCCCATGACGCCAAAGACCACTGGCACTGTTTCCTGTCCCTCGGTGAGAGCCGCTCCCTCTTTTGTGGACATGATGACACATACGCGGCCGGGTGGCCCAACTCAGCGCATCAGCCTCTCGAAGAAACAAACACACGAGACAAAGATCACTCCGTTTCTGGCTACAGGCGGTTCAATGAGATTTTTATAGCGTTCCATTTTAAGACCAGGTTGTGAAGTGAACGTTTCAGCAGAGCTGAAGCAAAGTGACAGGCAGGCGGCAGGTTCACCTTGGGTGGAAACCAACACACGCCGCATCCGCCAGGTGCTATAAATACCCGGCGTGTCAGCGCCGCCGACATCATAGCGAGCATCCCAACAGGAACAACAACGAGCTTGAAAAACAGTCAGATCTGCAGAGATGAATTCTGAGCGCTCGGCAGACGACAGCTGTTTGGCATGAGAGCATGAGGCCCAATAAAACTCCTCACTCTGCCTGCACACTCCAGAGAGGCAATCACAGACAGCAAGGAGCATCAACAGCGGCGTCCTTGTGAGTCAATGGCCTCAAGCAGAGAGGATTGGTACCACTTTGCACACACAAAGATCATCTTGTCTGTGCTGCCACTTTGTTGTCATCCTCTCCACACTGAACACACACACACGTGCTGCACTGGACCAGACAATACAGCTCATCTTGCGAATCAATTGCGCCGTGCCAGACAGGTTTCGTTTCATTTCTCCATCTCTTAAAGAGTAAATACTGACCGCACGTGAGTCATGTCAGGTGGTTAGTTTAGGCAAATTACCCTCCCGATGACAACGTGTCAGTGACGGTTCACGTCCAGCGAAAAGGCACTTGGTAGTGGCGGGTCGTAGCCCAGGAGAACACTGTGATATTGTCGTTCACGATTCACGTCGCAGACACCAATTAGCACTTCCAACACCAAATGATTCCTTTTTCACAAGTCGTGGACAAAACCACACAATTTCATCCACTTTCTCTTGTGTAAACAGTCCAGTAGCCTTGTTTTTATACACTTTGAAGGAAGAGGCTCCTTCACTGGACGAGAGATAGCCAGCACTGAACTCACAGTGAGCCTGTGGGGGCGGAGGGTCACTAGACTAACTACAATCACGGTGTGGACACAAAAATAAGACCAGGGAAGTAAACTACTACTACTACTACTACTACTACGACTAGGGTGAATGATCAACAACAACTACGTTCCCTCTTGTTTTACAAAGCAAGGAAGCACTGACAAGTCTCTTCAAAATAAAGCTGCAAGGAGTGGGCAAGAGAAGCCCACGTTCTGAAGAATCAATTCATGTTCTGAACTGTTATTAATAAAAGACTGTATCAGTTGTGCTTTTCTTGGATGGAGTACAGTGGTCCCTCGTTTATGGCGGTTAATCGGTTCCAGACCCGAGCGCAATAAGTGAATTTCCACAAAGTAGGATTCGATATTAATAAAGTAAATATTTTCATAGTTTGAGCAGATGTGAAATGACACTCCAATAGTCACTTTTACAATATTCTTTGTTTGCATCACATTGCACAGGGACATAACAGACGGCCGCTGCTAGCATAGCAAGCTACGAAGCTAGCTAGTTAGCCTCTCCAATTTACTTATTGCAAACCTAAAGTGTTTCAAACGGAGTGGGGAAGATGGACAAAGAAGCAAAAAATACACCACTTCCACACGGAATGAGAGGAGAACCTTTTTCCCTACTCGATCTGAGCCATGGCATGTCCGTCTCAGGATTAGAGGGGGACAAAAAAAGAGACGAGACAAGGACGACAGCAGCAAGAACAACAATTGTGACGACAAGAACAGAACAACAGAAACATACAGAACTACATCAGCAAATAAATGTCTGTGACAACTATAAAGACGAACAAGGACATAAGGACAAAGGACAAAATAACATCAACAACCACAATGACAATGCTGCATTGAAACAGTCACACATAATAGTAGTAATGAAATGATGAACTATGATAGTGATCACAATGATAATACTGCATTGAAACAGTCACACATAATAGTAGTCATGAAATGATGAACTATGATAGTGAACAGAATGACAATACTACATTGAAACAGTCACACATAATAGTAGTCATGAAATGATGAACTATGATAGTGATCACAATGACAATACTGCACTGAAACAGTCACACATAATAGTAGTCATGAAATGATTATCTATGATAGTGAACAGAATGATAATTACTGTAATGCACATCATTGTAAAAAAAAAAAACTATAGTCATACTGCTGATATCACCGTCGCTGTAATAAAACCAACAACATAATAACACCCTGGTTAACTCAGTGAGTAATGTGGGGAAGTACGTATGTACTGTGAGTGTGCATATGTACGTGTGTACAGTTATCTCTGTATGTGGGGAAGACTTCATATATATATACATATACATATATATATATATACATATATATATATATATATACACACATATACATATATATATATATATATATATATATATATATATATATATATATATATAAATAAAGGTGCAAGAATGTGTGGGCGTGTAATTGTCACTGAGAATGCATGAAAGGAAAGGGGCCTCCCTCCACCTCCCAGAGAGCCCCGCTCCAAATAGCCAGGCCGAGCCCCCGCCGCCTGAAGGCCACCAGGCCCACAGGGGCAGGCAGCACAAAGATCAGCGCCCCAAGAGCCAGCCCAGAGAGCCCTCCCCCCCCCGGGAAGACCAGCAAGGGGCCGCAGAGAGGTAATCCCAGCCAAAGACAGGGCGCCAGCGGGCCGGAGGACAGCCAACCCCTGAGATCAGCGAGAGATCACACCCCACAAAGGCAGACGAGTAGCCTGCCCACACCCAGCGGAGGCACGGGTGGCAGAGATGTATCACCCAGCACCCGACCCCACGGAGCGAACCCCTGTATGCCCCCCCCCCCCCCCCTCCCCCAAAATAAATAGCTAAAATAAATAAATAAATAAATAAAAGTACACACACACAAACACACACACACACACACACGCCCACACACACAGTGGTCGACTGCCCGACACCCGGAAGCCTCGCCCTATCCCCCGTTGGTAACCCAAGGAGAAGCGGAGCCGGGGACCCTGGGGTCCCAGACATACAATCCAGAACCCAGGCGCGGAGAGCGCGGACCGTCGGGGAGCAGGAAGACACCAGGCCACACCCTCCCAACGTTAGGACGCCGCCAGCAAGGCAGACAGAGGAATCAGCGAGGAGGAAACCGGGAGAATGAGCAAGCGGGCGGGAAAACGGGCGAGTAGCCAGGCGAACCACCACACAGCGCCAACTGACACCCGCGGGGCAGCAAACCCCGGAGAGAGAGCGGGAGCACCGCACCCCAAGCCGCAGGGAGGCCAAGCACCAAAGCCGAGACTAGCAGCAGACCAGCCGGCGGACCCCACCAGCCACCAGAAGCCAGACCAGCCACATGCCACCAGAGCCAACAGCGTACCACCCGCGCACCGGAGCCCCACCCCCGACAAGCCCGCAGACAGACCGGGGGAGGCGAGGACACAGACAGCGGCCCAGCAGAGCACAAAGAGCAGAGGCGACAAACGCCAAAGCGCCCGGCAGAGCACAACCCCCCCCAGCGGGCCCGGGCTTGGCCCCAGGGCACACGCCACCCCCCCCCCCCCCCACCCCACCCCACCCCGCCACCCAGGCGCACAGTACCCGCAAGCATGACCAAGCCCCAACCCACCAGTCGCCCCGGCGCCCCAGCAGCCGCCGCAGCGCAGCAACCACAAGCCCCCGCGGCGGCACACGGGCCACTCGCAGCACCGGCACCGCCCCCCGGAGACAGCCGAACCCGCCCCAAGAGCGCAGAGGCGCCCGCGGCATGTGTCAGTCCAGGGGAAGCACCACAAGCTGCCTCCCTGGCGCAAGCCCCGGCATCAACAGGCCCCAGAGGGCCACCCCAGGGAAAGACAGGCGAACCAGACAAAGGCATCCCACAAGCCAGGCCACCCCGGGCGAGCCACCGTGACGGCCAGGTCCCCGGCCACACCCCCGACCCTGGCGGGCAGGCGCCGCGGAACAGGCACGAGGCACCCCAATCCAGCCCGCCCCACCCGTGTATGTGATAAGGTGTGATTGTGTCTATTATGCAATAAAAAAAATAATAAATAAATAAAATAAAATAAAAGAGGACAGCTATGAAGAGCTGGTCTCCCTGAGGGGTGTATCTGTGTGCATGTATATGCACACAGGTGTATGTGGGTGTATGTGGATGATAGCTAATGATGCAATTAAAATCGGGGGACAGCTGCCGCTCGGAGGGCCCCTCACCTGACCAGCCCCCCCAAACCCTAAGTGTCTACTGTGCGATTAAAATTGGGGGGCAACATGTCAGTGGCACGGCAGGGGCAAAGGAGCCCGGCAAGGCAGCTCCCCTACCCAATCCGACCGTAGGCCACCCCCCAAAGTCCTACATGTATGTGAGGTGGTGCAGTGGAACAGGAAGGACGGGGGCCCCATACCCCAACGCCGCCCAAACCGAGCAAGGGGGGACCAAGGACACATGACCGACCGGCCACCCACCACAGCCCAGGCTCGGGCGAGCCACAGGCCGCAGGACACACCACAGGCCCTATCCGGCCCGCCAGGATGCCCAGTCCGGCCCATCCAACCCCCCAGAGGCGATACCCCCAGCGCCCCCCAACACCGGAGCCCCACCGGAGGTAGCGTCCACAGCGCCACCTCTAAACCGCCAAACACCACGGACCAGCCACACGCCCCAAGGCAGATCCGACCGCTACCAGGACAGTGGGAACCGCGCCCAGGCGCCCCCCGCATACCACCACGGCCGGCAAGGGAGCAACACTACGGCGACCACAAGAGCACCGGACCCCACATAGAGCGGAGCACGGCCACCCCCACAAAGCACGCAAGCCAGAGGCGCCAGGGAGGGACAGAGAAGCAAGCACCACATGACAGGGCCCACGAGAGGAGCGACCCCGCGCCTGGCGCCCAAGCAGATGCCGCCGCCCGCCCCCCCCACGCCGCAGACAGGCCACCACTCCACCCCCTGCCCATCCACCAACACGCCAAGGGAGAAACCCCGGAGGGAGGGAGACAACCGCTAGCCAGGAAGCAGAGACCAGCAGGTAGTAGGGACCGCAACGCCAGCCCCACCCTCAAGCCCCCGACCAAAGCCATGCCCGACCGCCCCACCCCGGAGCAAGCATCTCCCTGCCGATCCAGGCCAGCGCCACGCAGAAGAACACCACACCGCTCGCCCCCACATGCCCATCCGCCCGCGGCCCCCCCACTTCCCCGCCTACCAAGCCACAGCGGCCCCGTCCCTGAAGGGAGAAAGCAATGGATCCCCCCACCCCAGCACCACACCCCCCCCACCCCGAGCCCAAACCGCACATCCACGACCCCCACCTCCGCGCCCCTAGTCAAAAGGGGGACAGTCACAGGAGCTGGAAGACAACAAGCAGCTCCCACCTGTCACACATACACCACACACATAAATCAGTAAAGTAAAGTAAAATAAAATAAAATAGAAAAAAAGAGGGCAACCCAAGGGGGGAGATAGCTCCGCAGGAGCAGCTGGGCTCAAGCACCCGCGCCCCCACCAGGGGGAGAGGCCGGCCCCCACACCCCACACCGGACGACCCCACGTGGCAGTCGAGCAGGAGGGCCCAGTGCAGACCCCGCCCCATCCACAGAGGCAAAGGAGGCGAGGGAGAGCCAGCGCCACCAGCCGCACATGGGCCCCCCCCAGCAGCAGTAGGCGCCCGGCACCCGCAGGATGCAGCACCCCGCCCAACCACCACCCCGGAGGCCAACCAACGCCGCCCCCTGGACGGCCCCCCAGCCCCATCACCCGACCAGGACCCCTCCCCATCCCCATCCCCACCCACCAGCCCCCCCAGGCAGGCAGCCCAGCAAAGACGACCCGGGACACCAGGGCCACCCAGCGACCAGGACCACACCCCAAGCCATATGAACGAGACCCCCAGGGGCAGAGACAGACGCCCTCACCCCCCCAGAGAGTCAGGTCAGGGAATTAATTATTGGTGACCATATAGACTGAAATTCTGACACTTGTTCTTTAGATTCAGCAGACATTCTCTCCATAGTTATTTGATCTAACAAAAGATTTTTGTAAAGAGCTATGTTCAGTTTCTTCCTTGATTTCCAATTGATGAGAATGGTTTTCTTGGCGATGCTTAATGCAGTGATGAGAAGCTGTGTTTGGTTTGTTTCTACATCAATTGTGTCGAGGAAAAGGTTTCTTGAGACGTCATCTGTACTTCTGTGTAGAAGGTGTCGGACGTTTCGCTCCTCATCCGAAGAGCTTCGTCAGCAAACTAATAAGTGCTGGTAGCTTAGGCCTTAAATACAGTAAGAGTGGGCGGAATTGGTGTGCCAACACCCTCCTCCTATTGGTTCGTTACACTAAGCCTGGGCGGAGCAGTGGTATAATCCTATCCTGTTATTCACACCTACGATAAAAGGGAAGTGTCGCTCCCTGAATTGGGTATGAACGACTCTGATACTGGCTTGTTAGCATCTATTGTTCTGGCTCGGCCCTGCCTTCACCTCATTTGCAAGACTAAGAGCTGTGGGTTTTGGTCTCAGTAACCTGCTGAACACAGGGTCCAAATTGAACCTCAAACCACCATTCCGATTCAATGATGGGTTCTGTTGTTTGACAAAAATAGCTTCCTTTACTCCTCTTTCAAACCATCTGTTTTCTTTGGCCAAAATCTTTACCTCGCTGTCCTGAAAAGAGTGATTGGTAGCTTTCAGGTGTAGATGTACTGCTGATTGAGGACCACTAGCATTGTCCCTGCGATGTTGATAAAGCCTTTTTTGGAGCATTTGCTTAGTTTCCCCAATGTAGTGCTCTTTGCATTCCTCATCTTTACAGTGGATGGAATAGACCACATTGCTCTGTTTCTGGTTTGGAGCCTTGTCTTTAGGATGCACTAATTTTTGTCTCAGGGTATTTACTGGTTTGAAATAGGTAGGAATTTTGTGTTGCCATAAGATCCTCTGGAGTTTTTCGGAGACCCCCGCTACATAAGGGACTACCACTCCTCTCCTTTTTGCTTCTGTGGGCTTTTGGGTTTCTTTCCCTACTCTCTTCTTTTGACATTTGTTAAAAGCCCACCGTGGGTACCCACAGGTTGAGAGCGCTCTCTGGACATGTTGTGTCTCCTTTTTCTTTCCCTCAGCACTAGTTGGTATTTGTTCCGCTCTATGTTGGAGGGTCCTAATAACCCCTAGTTTATGTTGTAGTGGATGGTTTGATTCAAAAAGCAGGTATTGGTCAGTGTGTGTGGCCTTTCTAAAGACCTCTGTAAGTAGCTGTCTGTCCTTTCCTATAATTACCTTGCAGTCTAAGAAGGCTAGTTGGTTTTCTTTAGTGTCCTCGCGAGTAAATTTGATATTGGTGTCCACCGCATTGATGTGATCTGTGAAAGACTGAATTTCTTGTTTTTTGATTATGACAAAGGTGTCATCCACGTATCTAAACCAGTGCCTTGGTTTTGTCCCTGAGAAGGATGTGAGAGCCTGTTTCTCCATCTCTTCCATGTACAGATTCGCCACTATGGGTGAGACTGGTGAGCCCATAGCACAACCATGAATTTGTCTGTAGAATTTCCCTCTAAACTGAAAATATGTGGTGTTAAGGCAAATTTCCAGTAATTGGCAGATGTGGTCAGCACTAAGTTTTGTTCTCCGATGCAGAGTTGAGTCCTCGAGCAGTCTCTTCCTCACCACCGAGACTGCTGCTGAGGTGGGGACAGATGTGAAAAGTGAAGTCACATCATAAGACACCAAAGTTTCCTCTGGCTCCAATCTGAGGTCTTTGATGCTCGCCACAAACCCTTTTGTGTTCTCTATATGATGATCAGTGTTGCCTACCAATGGGGATAAGACTGTTTTTACATATTTCGCTACATTGTACGTGGTAGAGTCAATGCTACAGACAATGGGTCTGAGGGGAAACCCTTCCTTGTGGATTTTTGGAAGGCCATAGATACATGGTGTAGCCTCCCCAGGGTATAACCTATGATACATCTGTCTGTCAATTAGTTCTTCCTTCTCTAACTTTTGGAGACAGTGTATGATTTCTTTCTTATACCTACTGGATGGGTCCCTTTTAAGTTGCTCATATGTGTTGGCATCACTAATTAGACTTGTTATTTTTTCTTCGTAGTCCAATGTGTTGAGAACCACTGTGCATCTGCCCTTATCAGCTGGTAAGATGGTGATGCTCTCATCTTTCTGCAGAGCCGCTAATGCTTTCCTCTCACCTAACGTGATATTGGACGGTGGTGGTTTGGCACTACTGAGAAGGGCCGATATTCTCAGACGAAGGTCCCCTGCCTCTGTTCTAGAAAGGTTATTGTTCCTGATGGCCGATTCAGCTGCTGTGATATAGTCTACTGTGGGTATCGTTTTAGGAGTCACTGAGAAGTTGAGACCCTTGGTTAATACTGCCTTCTCTGTCTCCGAGAGGCTTCTGTCTGACAGATTTTTGATCCAATTTTCTTTAGTATTGGTCTGATTCCCCCCATCCTTAGTGTTTACGACAAGCTGTGGTCGATTTTCCAATAGAAGTTTCTGGAATTTTCCCTTATGCCTTTCTTTGGTTTTGCTATGGTGCTTCATATAACCTGATTTGGTAAATTCACAAACCTCCTGATAGGTTTCGTGCGTAAGCTTGGTTTGCAATCTCTGATAGAAGGTTTCTACTTCAGACTGTTTATTTTTTATCTCTATGTTAAGTCTCCTAATTCTCAAATTCTGTATTTTTCTGATGTAGTTTTGTTGCATTTTCCTTGCCAAGTGTCCTTGCTCAAGGGACGCTTGCCTCATGCATTTGGGGATTAACCTACTCTGCCTGCATCTAAGATTGAATCTGAGGTGGTTCCTTAAATCTGCTAATTTAAGAGTGGCCTTTTCTAAGCTACGTACCAGCAGAAGGATGTCTCTCCCAAAGTTGGTCGCAATGCGTCTGTGTAGGCTCTCAGTCGTACAGGAGTTGTCCATCGAGGAAAAGGCTTCTTGAGACGTCATCTGTACTTCTGTGTAGAAGGTGTCGGACGTTTCGCTCCTCATCCGAAGAGCTTCGTCAGCAAACTAATAAGTGCTGGTAGCTTAGGCCTTAAATACAGTAAGAGTGGGCGGAATTGGTGTGCCAACACCCTCCTCCTATTGGTTCGTTACACTAAGCCTGGGCGGAGCAGTGGTATAATCCTATCCTGTTATTCACACCTACGATAAAAGGGAAGTGTCGCTCCCTGAATTGGGTATGAACGACTCTGATACTGGCTTGTTAGCATCTATTGTTCTGGCTCGGCCCTGCCTTCACCTCATTTGCAAGACTAAGAGCTGTGGGTTTTGGTCTCAGTAACCTGCTGAACACAGGGTCCAAATTGAACCTCAAACCACCATTCCGATTCAATGATGGGTTCTGTTGTTTGACAAAAATAGCTTCCTTTACTCCTCTTTCAAACCATCTGTTTTCTTTGGCCAAAATCTTTACCTCGCTGTCCTGAAAAGAGTGATTGGTAGCTTTCAGGTGTAGATGTACTGCTGATTGAGGACCACTAGCATTGTCCCTGCGATGTTGATAAAGCCTTTTTTGGAGCATTTGCTTAGTTTCCCCAATGTAGTGCTCTTTGCATTCCTCATCTTTACAGTGGATGGAATAGACCACATTGCTCTGTTTCTGGTTTGGAGCCTTGTCTTTAGGATGCACTAATTTTTGTCTCAGGGTATTTACTGGTTTGAAATAGGTAGGAATTTTGTGTTGCCATAAGATCCTCTGGAGTTTTTCGGAGACCCCCGCTACATAAGGGACTACCACTCCTCTCCTTTTTGCTTCTGTGGGCTTTTGGGTTTCTTTCCCTACTCTCTTCTTTTGACATTTGTTAAAAGCCCACCGTGGGTACCCACAGGTTGAGAGCGCTCTCTGGACATGTTGTGTCTCCTTTTTCTTTCCCTCAGCACTAGTTGGTATTTGTTCCGCTCTATGTTGGAGGGTCCTAATAACCCCTAGTTTATGTTGTAGTGGATGGTTTGATTCAAAAAGCAGGTATTGGTCAGTGTGTGTGGCCTTTCTAAAGACCTCTGTAAGAGAGCATCACCATCTTACCAGCTGATAAGGGCAGATGCACAGTGGTTCTCAACACATTGGACTACGAAGAAAAAATAACAAGTCTAATTAGTGATGCCAACACATATGAGCAACTTAAAAGGGACCCATCCAGTAGGTATAAGAAAGAAATCATACACTGTCTCCAAAAGTTAGAGAAGGAAGAACTAATTGACAGACAGATGTATCATAGGTTATACCCTGGGGAGGCTACACCATGTATCTATGGCCTTCCAAAAATCCACAAGGAAGGGTTTCCCCTCAGACCCATTGTCTGTAGCATTGACTCTACCACGTACAATGTAGCGAAATATGTAAAAACAGTCTTATCCCCATTGGTAGGCAACACTGATCATCATATAGAGAACACAAAAGGGTTTGTGGCGAGCATCAAAGACCTCAGATTGGAGCCAGAGGAAACTTTGGTGTCTTATGATGTGACTTCACTTTTCACATCTGTCCCCACCTCAGCAGCAGTCTCGGTGGTGAGGAAGAGACTGCTCGAGGACTCAACTCTGCATCGGAGAACAAAACTTAGTGCTGACCACATCTGCCAATTACTGGAAATTTGCCTTAACACCACATATTTTCAGTTTAGAGGGAAATTCTACAGACAAATTCATGGTTGTGCTATGGGCTCACCAGTCTCACCCATAGTGGCGAATCTGTACATGGAAGAGATGGAGAAACAGGCTCTCACATCCTTCTCAGGGACAAAACCAAGGCACTGGTTTAGATACGTGGATGACACCTTTGTCATAATCAAAAAACAAGAAATTCAGTCTTTCACAGATCACATCAATGCGGTGGACACCAATATCAAATTTACTCGCGAGGACACTAAAGAAAACCAACTAGCCTTCTTAGACTGCAAGGTAATTATAGGAAAGGACAGACAGCTACTTACAGAGGTCTTTAGAAAGGCCACACACACTGACCAATACCTGCTTTTTGAATCAAACCATCCACTACAACATAAACTAGGGGTTATTAGGACCCTCCAACATAGAGCGGAACAAATACCAACTAGTGCTGAGGGAAAGAAAAAGGAGACACAACATGTCCAGAGAGCGCTCTCAACCTGTGGGTACCCACGGTGGGCTTTTAACAAATGTCAAAAGAAGAGAGTAGGGAAAGAAACCCAAAAGCCCACAGAAGCAAAAAGGAGAGGAGTGGTAGTCCCTTATGTAGCGGGGGTCTCCGAAAAACTCCAGAGGATCTTATGGCAACACAAAATTCCTACCTATTTCAAACCAGTAAATACCCTGAGACAAAAATTAGTGCATCCTAAAGACAAGGCTCCAAACCAGAAACAGAGCAATGTGGTCTATTCCATCCACTGTAAAGATGAGGAATGCAAAGAGCACTACATTGGGGAAACTAAGCAAATGCTCCAAAAAAGGCTTTATCAACATCGCAGGGACAATGCTAGTGGTCCTCAATCAGCAGTACATCTACACCTGAAAGCTACCAATCACTCTTTTCAGGACAGCGAGGTAAAGATTTTGGCCAAAGAAAACAGATGGTTTGAAAGAGGAGTAAAGGAAGCTATTTTTGTCAAACAACAGAACCCATCATTGAATCGGAATGGTGGTTTGAGGTTCAATTTGGACCCTGTGTTCAGCAGGTTACTGAGACCAAAACCCACAGCTCTTAGTCTTGCAAATGAGGTGAAGGCAGGGCCGAGCCAGAACAATAGATGCTAACAAGCCAGTATCAGAGTCGTTCATACCCAATTCAGGGAGCGACACTTCCCTTTTATCGTAGGTGTGAATAACAGGATAGGATTATACCACTGCTCCGCCCAGGCTTAGTGTAACGAACCAATAGGAGGAGGGTGTTGGCACACCAATTCCGCCCACTCTTACTGTATTTAAGGCCTAAGCTACCAGCACTTATTAGTTTGCTGACGAAGCTCTTCGGATGAGGAGCGAAACGTCCGACACCTTCTACACAGAAGTACAGATGACGTCTCAAGAAGCCTTTTCCTCGATGGACAACTCCTGTACGACTGAGAGCCTACACAGACGCATTGCGACCAACTTTGGGAGAGACATCCTTCTGCTGGTACGTAGCTTAGAAAAGGCCACTCTTAAATTAGCAGATTTAAGGAACCACCTCAGATTCAATCTTAGATGCAGGCAGAGTAGGTTAATCCCCAAATGCATGAGGCAAGCGTCCCTTGAGCAAGGACACTTGGCAAGGAAAATGCAACAAAACTACATCAGAAAAATACAGAATTTGAGAATTAGGAGACTTAACATAGAGATAAAAAATAAACAGTCTGAAGTAGAAACCTTCTATCAGAGATTGCAAACCAAGCTTACGCACGAAACCTATCAGGAGGTTTGTGAATTTACCAAATCAGGTTATATGAAGCACCATAGCAAAACCAAAGAAAGGCATAAGGGAAAATTCCAGAAACTTCTATTGGAAAATCGACCACAGCTTGTCGTAAACACTAAGGATGGGGGGAATCAGACCAATACTAAAGAAAATTGGATCAAAAATCTGTCAGACAGAAGCCTCTCGGAGACAGAGAAGGCAGTATTAACCAAGGGTCTCAACTTCTCAGTGACTCCTAAAACGATACCCACAGTAGACTATATCACAGCAGCTGAATCGGCCATCAGGAACAATAACCTTTCTAGAACAGAGGCAGGGGACCTTCGTCTGAGAATATCGGCCCTTCTCAGTAGTGCCAAACCACCACCGTCCAATATCACGTTAGGTGAGAGGAAAGCATTAGCGGCTCTGCAGAAAGATGAGAGCATCACCATCTTACCAGCTGATAAGGGCAGATGCACAGTGGTTCTCAACACATTGGACTACGAAGAAAAAATAACAAGTCTAATTAGTGATGCCAACACATATGAGCAACTTAAAAGGGACCCATCCAGTAGGTATAAGAAAGAAATCATACACTGTCTCCAAAAGTTAGAGAAGGAAGAACTAATTGACAGACAGATGTATCATAGGTTATACCCTGGGGAGGCTACACCATGTATCTATGGCCTTCCAAAAATCCACAAGGAAGGGTTTCCCCTCAGACCCATTGTCTGTAGCATTGACTCTACCACGTACAATGTAGCGAAATATGTAAAAACAGTCTTATCCCCATTGGTAGGCAACACTGATCATCATATAGAGAACACAAAAGGGTTTGTGGCGAGCATCAAAGACCTCAGATTGGAGCCAGAGGAAACTTTGGTGTCTTATGATGTGACTTCACTTTTCACATCTGTCCCCACCTCAGCAGCAGTCTCGGTGGTGAGGAAGAGACTGCTCGAGGACTCAACTCTGCATCGGAGAACAAAACTTAGTGCTGACCACATCTGCCAATTACTGGAAATTTGCCTTAACACCACATATTTTCAGTTTAGAGGGAAATTCTACAGACAAATTCATGGTTGTGCTATGGGCTCACCAGTCTCACCCATAGTGGCGAATCTGTACATGGAAGAGATGGAGAAACAGGCTCTCACATCCTTCTCAGGGACAAAACCAAGGCACTGGTTTAGATACGTGGATGACACCTTTGTCATAATCAAAAAACAAGAAATTCAGTCTTTCACAGATCACATCAATGCGGTGGACACCAATATCAAATTTACTCGCGAGGACACTAAAGAAAACCAACTAGCCTTCTTAGACTGCAAGGTAATTATAGGAAAGGACAGACAGCTACTTACAGAGGTCTTTAGAAAGGCCACACACACTGACCAATACCTGCTTTTTGAATCAAACCATCCACTACAACATAAACTAGGGGTTATTAGGACCCTCCAACATAGAGCGGAACAAATACCAACTAGTGCTGAGGGAAAGAAAAAGGAGACACAACATGTCCAGAGAGCGCTCTCAACCTGTGGGTACCCACGGTGGGCTTTTAACAAATGTCAAAAGAAGAGAGTAGGGAAAGAAACCCAAAAGCCCACAGAAGCAAAAAGGAGAGGAGTGGTAGTCCCTTATGTAGCGGGGGTCTCCGAAAAACTCCAGAGGATCTTATGGCAACACAAAATTCCTACCTATTTCAAACCAGTAAATACCCTGAGACAAAAATTAGTGCATCCTAAAGACAAGGCTCCAAACCAGAAACAGAGCAATGTGGTCTATTCCATCCACTGTAAAGATGAGGAATGCAAAGAGCACTACATTGGGGAAACTAAGCAAATGCTCCAAAAAAGGCTTTATCAACATCGCAGGGACAATGCTAGTGGTCCTCAATCAGCAGTACATCTACACCTGAAAGCTACCAATCACTCTTTTCAGGACAGCGAGGTAAAGATTTTGGCCAAAGAAAACAGATGGTTTGAAAGAGGAGTAAAGGAAGCTATTTTTGTCAAACAACAGAACCCATCATTGAATCGGAATGGTGGTTTGAGGTTCAATTTGGACCCTGTGTTCAGCAGGTTACTGAGACCAAAACCCACAGCTCTTAGTCTTGCAAATGAGGTGAAGGCAGGGCCGAGCCAGAACAATAGATGCTAACAAGCCAGTATCAGAGTCGTTCATACCCAATTCAGGGAGCGACACTTCCCTTTTATCGTAGGTGTGAATAACAGGATAGGATTATACCACTGCTCCGCCCAGGCTTAGTGTAACGAACCAATAGGAGGAGGGTGTTGGCACACCAATTCCGCCCACTCTTACTGTATTTAAGGCCTAAGCTACCAGCACTTATTAGTTTGCTGACGAAGCTCTTCGGATGAGGAGCGAAACGTCCGACACCTTCTACACAGAAGTACAGATGACGTCTCAAGAAGCCTTTTCCTCGATGGACAACTCCTGTACGACTGAGAGCCTACACAGATACATCAATTGTGGAGAGATCGCCCAGCAGGCATAGTAAAGGGGAGGTAGGAATGGAGAACCCAAATGCCAAAGATAGGTCCTCACACACTCGGTGCCAAAAATTGTTAATGGGAGCACAGGTCCACATGGACTGTAAGTAGTCATCTATTCTATGGTCTGAGCAGTGTGTACAGATGTCAGTTCAGCCCATTCTAAACATTCTATGTCCTGTGTAGTGTACTCTATGAAGGATTTTAAACTGAATCAGCTGTAGGTTGGGATTATTGATTAACCGGGAAGCATTGAGACATATTTGCTTCCAGAATTCAGGGTCACAGCTTGTAGATAAATCGGAGTTCCATTTGGAGATTGGTACTCCGATTGTGTTGGCATTTTTTGAAAGTAGAACATATAATTTAGATAATGTTTTAGGGGCAGATATTTAAAAAAATTGGTCAATAGTGGTATTGCTTATAGTCCTGAAACTTGCTTTAATTATAGACTTAATTTGTATGTATTAAAGAAATTTGTTATGATTTATTCCATACCGTGTAACAAGGTCGTTAAATGAGATAAAGTTGTTTCCTATAATTATATTTTTCATACAACTTATTCCATTTTCGTGCCATGTTGAGAAATTTAATGGTTTCTTTTTACGCAAGATGTCAGGATTATTCCAGACAGGAGTGTATTGGCAAGGAGTGAGAGAGAATTTAATTATTTTTAGAAATTCCTACCAAGCTGTCAGAGTGGTGCTTATATTTATACTTTTAAAACAATTATTTTTCCGGAGGATTTGGCTAATGAAGGGCAGGTTACAAATTGGGATTTCGTGGCTAAGTGATTGTTCTATGTCTAGCCATAAATAATCCAATGGGTTAGGTTTGATCCATTTGAAGATATACTGTAACCTGTTTGCAAGGAAGTAGTTGGAGACGTTTGGGAGTTCTAAGCCCCCATATTCTTTAGATTTTTGTAACGTTTTGAGACTTATTCGTGCTGCCTTATTTTTCCAAAGATATTTATTTTTACAAGAATCTAATGACTTGAACCAAATTATAGATGGTTTGGTGGGGATCATGGAAAACAGATAATTAACCTTTGGTAAAATCATCATTTTCACGGTGGATACTCTGCCTGTAAGTGAGATGGGCAAGGTTCTCCAACGTGCAAGATCATCCTCTATTGACTTCAATGGTGGAGTATAATTCAAGCGGATCAGGTCTGACAGGTTGGAGGAAATGTTAATACCCAAATACTTAATGTTCCCTGAACACAGTGGTATAGAGGGGGTGCTCTGGAAACCAAAGTTAATGGGCAGTACTGTGGATTTAGACCAGTTAATGGAGTAATCTGAGAAGGTGCTATAATTGTTAATGAGTGAGATGAAAAATGTGAATTATCTAGGAAGAGTAATACATCATCAGCATAAAGGCTTATCTTATGATGAACATTTGTGGTGTGGATCCCTTTCATATTTATATGTTGTCCAATTGCAGCTGCAAGAGGTTCGATAAAGATAGCAAATAGTGAGGGAGAGAGTGGACACCCTTGCCTAGTACCTCTTTGTAAAGTAAATTCTGGAGAGATGTGATTGTTGGTCCGAACAGAGGCCTTCGGGGTGTTGTATAGTATTTTAATCCATGTTCTAAATGAATCTCCAAAGCCAAATTTTTGTAGTGTTGCAAAGAGAAATTTCCAGCTTTTTCAGCATCTAATGAGACAATTGTGGTTTCTAAATTATGGATGATAGAGTAATCAATCAGATTGATTAGACGGCGTACGTTGCTGGTTGAGTTTCTCCCCTTGATAAATCTTGATTGATCAGGGTGTATTATATGAGGGGTAACTTTTTCCAGCCTTATAGCTAACGCTTTGCATATTATTTTAAGATCTGCATTAATCAGTGAAATTGGACGATAACTGGAAGGTAGTGTTGGGTCCTTATCCGGTTTCAGCAGGATTGCAGCTAAATTCATGGTTGGAGGCAAGCATGAACTGTCTTTAATTTCCAAAACCATTCTAAGAAATATTGGGGATAGTAATAACCAGAATGTTTTATAAAACTCGGCAGGGAAACCGTCAGATCCTGGTGCTTTGTTATTCGGTAACCGGTGTAGAGCGTTATGGAGTTCTATTAATGAAATGGGAACATCTAAGTTGGTCACCTGGTCGTCATTTAATTTTGGTAATTCTATGGTGTTGAGAAATGTTTCGATATCTGGGAGAGATGGTTTAATCTGAGGTGTATATAGATTTTTGTAAAAGCTCCTAAAGACGGAATTAATTTCTTCCAGGAGGTGAGTGATATGACCTCCTGAGTTTCTAATGGAGGAGATAGAGCTTTTTTCTTTATTGACTTTTAGTTGGTTAGCTAAGTATTTTCCGTGTTTATTGCCATGCTCAAACCTTTCCAAACGTAGTCTCTGCAGTTGGAACTGAATTTTCTCATCAGTAATTTCTTTTATTTCAGTTTCCTTAGGTTACTTAGGATATGCTCATCTTGTGAGTCAGCATGAGCTGCTTCGAGGATTTGGATTTTTTTCTCCAACTCTGATTCTAGTAATCTCTCTTTCTTTGTCCTATATGATGAATATGAAATGTTTTTTCTGCGCATTACTGCTTTTGCTGCCTCCCACAGAATACTAGCCGAGACACCGGGTTGGTCATTGAAGTCTAAAAACATTGTTCACTCTCTTTCAAAGTATTTTAGGAAGTCTGAGTCTTTTAGTAATGATGTATTTAATCTCCAGCATCTAGTAGGAGCGCTCGTAGTTTGGTTAGTGAGAAAAAGAGAGACTGGGGTGTGATCACTAATGGTGATAGGGTGTATGTGAATGTTTGAAATGTCTGATATGATTGAGTTGCTTGTCAAAAAGTAGTCAATACAAGAGTAGGTGTGGTGCACTGGTGAGAAATAAGTATATTCCCTGTGAGTAGGGTGATAAGAGCGCCAAGCATCACAAAGACCAAAATCATTCATGTGTTTCTTCAGTATCGATGTTGATTGAGATTCTGACGACTGTACCTGAAACCTTTTTTTTGTGGAATACTTGTTGCGGCTGAGCTGCACCCAGACTAACTCCAGCGGCCCCCCCGGTAAGTTGAGTTTGAAAGCTCTGCTTTCGGCATTAACCCCCATCCAGGTGGCAGGAGGACAAGGTCATCCACTTGATGAGACCACATCGAGAGCGAGTGGAAAAAGAAAAACACATTTCTGCACTCCCACGTCTGTCTTGACCAGAAAGAGGACTTGTCTGCAAGCTCCCCTTCTTCCTGATTTAGCCTGCCATCGGAAACTGGCACCAAGTGTGGGGCGTCCCCTTCGTTGTGCGCCAGCTCCGAGCGGGCAGGCGGGTGCGTCACCGGGGGTCTGAACGCTTTGACACGCTTGTGCAAGCACTCACACACAAGCACGACTTGACATGAAATCCCTTTGCACAATTATGCTTGGTTGCTAGCTGGTTCACGTTCAGCATGGAGCCGCTGCTAAATGTACACGACTGCATGTGTAATTAAGGTTCTCTGCCAGTCTATTCTAATCAGTACGGTCATGGCTGACAGGCAACACATACAAACACAGAATTGGACATCCTGCTGGGGCTAAATGGAGCGCTTTAGCGGACTAACATCCCTGCAGACTGTGTTTTCCAAACAAGGCATTATGACACTCGCAGCACTGTAATTTCCAAATGATATGCTTAACCACCCTCATCACGGAGCCTCACTACGCTCACACCGTGCACACCAGGGTGGATCTGTTCAGAAGCAGGAGAATTTCAGCCACACTCAACCCCCAGCCCGTGGGCCAGGATCTACTCTTGTACTACTCTTGTTGTTGAAGTGGATTAAGACCACACCACAAATATTAAAGCCGCCAATGCCGCCCCCCCCCCCCCCCGTGTCTGTGCAGCGTGAAAGTGATAAGGCAGAGAGGCAGCTTGCAATGGAAGGATGTGGCTGAGCCGAGCAGCCTCTCCATGCTGGGTCCGCCCAAGCTTTTAGCCGAGGAAATGAGCACCTTCTGTAAAGCCACACGACACAAAAAGCCCAGAGAGGAATGTCCCCTGCATTTCGCTGTGCCACCACACCAATTTTACATTAACGCTCCAATGCTGGTCAGCTTCTCATACAAATAAGGGAATTAAAAAAAAAAAAAAAAAAAAACGGACTACTGATGAGCAAAATTTAGAAGACATTTCATTGAAATGTCCAAGGATGCTGGACAACACTTCCTATCTATTCGAGACAGGTGATGGTTTGACTTTTACCTGAGTCCTCATCCAGGTCGCCTGGTAGAGAGGAGTCTGTGTCCTCGGAGGAGGCCTGGCTCCTCCAGCTGGTGTTGCCCATTCAAAAAGGCCCTAAATCCTGCAGATTCTATCCCGAGGAAACCGACTGACAGGTCCACTTGCAGTTTGTGTGCACTAACTGTGCGCGGGCCAGGCTGGCATTTTCACAGCCCTGCTGAGAATTAGTCACAAACTAAGTGGCCCTCATGATCAGCGCTCACTTGACCCCGTCACGCCGCACGGCACTTCGGAGGGAAGATCCACAAATAGCACGGCGGGGAGGCATGGAGCACTTTAAACTTGATGTTCAGCAGGGCAGGACACCCGAGTGAAGTGGACTGTGATGCCACCATGGGTCCTGGAGAGGGAGGCACCGAACCATTGTAGGGGTCTGATGAGTACGTGCAAAATCAAATCAAACGTCCTAACTGGAAAATAAACATGGCCTGTAAGGTACCGTCCTTAACCGGCATCGATCCTCAGCTGTCGGTCGTAAAAACGTTGCAGCAGAGGCGGAAGTGTTAGCCTTTGATGGATACTTGTGTCCACCCGTAACCCCACAAGCAATCCATCCAATTCTCCTTCTGCAGAGGGACTGGATTCCCACAGGTTCTCAACGCATCTCCACCCTCTTTTCCTCCTGATCCCTCCTTCGTGTTGCTTTCCCATCCCCATCCCAGTAATTACACACACGGCCAAATCTGGGCTAGCCTCTCATTGAGCTTTACTGTTATCACACCTCAAAATTGCAGCACTTTCAAAGCGAGGCTCCTCGTGGCCAAGGTGGGGCACATGACTGTTTGGGGACAAAACATGGGTTTGGGGGGGGGGCTATTGCTATTTCTGCACATGAGACAAGAAGACATTTCAGGCTGGAGGGAAGCACCGGGCAAACACCGCCCCCATGAGATGACTGACATGTCCGCGCTAACTCCAAGTCTGCTCCAGCGTAAACTCTTAGCATGGCGGCTACATCTTGCACTATGTGTGTGTGTGTGTGTGTGTGTGTGTGTGTGGGAGGTGGGGGGCGGGGGCTCAGAAAGAGACGTTGCTACAGGGCTAATAATAAAACAGTGCATAGCTCCCACCACAACTACCACCAACACTGACGTTCCACAGCGCTGGTGTCACACAAGCATGGACTCTGTTAACACATTTTCCGAGTGTGGTGTTTGAAATAACAAACATTCACGGTCACTCAGATAAATAAAAAAAAAGATGCATTATTCATCTGAGTGAGTTGATTCCATGACCCAAGATCAGCCGACGTTGGGAGAGCCCCCTCCCCTCGGTGTTTGTACTGCTGACCAAACATCTGCAAGCATCTGCCACCGCTTCTAATCTTGATGTGATGATGAGGATGATGATTTAGCACATAGTGAGGCACGCTTTTAGCAGCTTGATCATCACCTGTCCTTCACGTTGAGCATTCCGCCACAACAACCAATAAGTCCACTAATCAAACAATAAACAACAACTAACTCCATTGTTTTGCCAGTCGTGGTAAACTGACACAGGGTTGCTGTAAAGCGGGGAAAATTGAGGACTATTCCAACATTTAATCACATTTCTCTCGTTTTAAAAAAATACTCTCAAAGTTCACATTTCAGTTGAATTTTAAAGATCAACTGACAAGATTGGACACAAGAAATGAAGTGACTCGCTCGTATTTCACCCCTCTGGTCGTGGCTTGTCCTGCGCCGTCCTGCACCTTGTTAAAAACACATTCCTCCTCCTCGTCCTCCACGAACCGAAGATTCATTTACAGCATTCCAGGTGCCCTACAGCCGCGTAACTTCTGCCTTCTCTCAGCATGCATGATCGCTAGCATACAACAGGAAACAGGCAGTCCTGCACAAAGGAGATTGATTGACAATGGTCTACGGCCAATCAGAACGCAGAACGCAATGGGCGGGTTCTCCCTTAGCCAATCAGGACCGTTGTGGCTCTATATTTACTGAGATGAACTAACTCTCACGTGAGTATACAACACCCTCTACTGGTAGCAGTGGTACATACAATAACAGACACATGCAACAGAGCGCCGATAGATCACGCTAATACACCACAGGGAAGCAGAACACAATGCACATTCATACGCTGTAAAAAAAAAAAAAAAAAAGTGCAAAATTGCACTTTAAAAAAATCAGTGAAAGAGTGAATCCGCGATGTGGCGAGGGAACACTGTATGTACAAAACAGTCATGGCTAAAAATAGTGGCCATGACACCAGTGTTTTTGGCCGTGGCTGTATAATTTAGGGTGAAAAGACCCTTCCCCATCTAAAAGCCCTCACAGGTGGGTCCGTCTTGCTTGTGTTATAAAAAAAAGACAAATAGAAGCAACAGAGGAAAGTTCATTTGTTGATCGAAACATATTTGCTTTGCTTTTCATACGTTTACTCACCTTTTGCTCACGCACAATGGCCAGTTACGGTGTTACTGTTAAACAACTTCTTGTCCATTTGGACATATTGCACCCAGCAGCCTTGACGAAGACGTCCGTTGGCGCCACGTAAACAGGCAAGTACACGTACTATTCTTTCAGCGTCTTATATTTCACAGCAGATAGCATCTTCTTACACTTTCTATGACAACACCTGCTGTGAAACAAAAGCGTGGTCGACCAGCAAGCTGGGACTTGAGGTTCTTGTGTGTATGTGCATGTAAACAAACACACTTGTGAGTGATGAGGTCATGCCACGGCCCGTTCAGATGCTGGAGAAGAATATGACGACAGTGATTTCTGAGAGTGCGTGGCATCCTGCACTATTGACGAGAGGGCGTCGTAACCATGGCACACTGAGAAGCATGCTGACTACAGGCTGTGCATCTCCTGTCCAGGCTTGGTGTGCATTGATATGCCCTCCTGGTGTGTGTGCTATGGTAACCATTTGCATGGGACATTTCTGCACTACACCTAAAACCTTACCACTTTTGTTTTCAATTCCTCCAGGAATTACTCAACTAATCTCCTTCCGTGGCAGTTTAACCCCTCTCTGGAGGCTCTAAGCCTAAAACAGATGACTGATTCCGGCGGCTAGCTCGCCTGTGTTATTCTCCGGGGGACATATTTGGGATAGATGGCCAGCACATGGGTGAGAAGGGAGGCAAAGGGCCAACAAGTCACCCACTAAGACCAAGAAGGATGCCTGAGGAAGCTGATAAGTGCTGATGGCACTCTCTGGCTGTGAATGCATAGGTCATCTGCAAAACAATCGGAAGTTTCTACGCCTTGTGGTTAGTATATGACACTGCCCTCCTCTGTGTGTGTGCGTGTCCATTCATCAGTCAGTCAAGATAGTGTGCGGAGGCAAGAAGACAGCTGCTTGCAGTGGGATGCAAAAGTAGCTGCTGGGTGTAAAGTTTCGCGACCAACGTAAAGCGGAGCCCACACAGTCTTTGCAGTCCTCTGCTTCATTTCTCACTCCTAAAACAACACAATAGCCCCTCTCGCTCACAGAGACGATAGTTTGGGCGTGAACGCACAAGGAGTGCAGCACGCTGGCTAACGGCGCGGCTAGCAGTCTAGCTAGTGGACGGCTAACCGTTAGCTGCGGTTAGCTAGCGTTTCTAAGCCATCTGACCGAGAGCCATGAAAACGAAAGCATTCGCGTTTGCTCCGTGTTCATCCTACAATGTCTCCCGGAGGGTGAAAAGTGGAAGTATGTATGCGGGCGATGTTGTAACACGGCAATAGTGGCTTATTTACTAGCATGGAGCAGAGCACGAAGATGCCGGTGGGGTAGCCTGGTTTAGTGCTAAGCCACAGCACAAATGTTAGCGTTCTTTCAAAGCTGGAGGAGAAAACAAAAAAAGAAATCTCATTTGCACTCAAAATGGACTTGAAATGGCTCGGGGAGGTCGGGTTCCGTGGAGGAACATCTAAGCGAGCGCCTCACGACGCTGAGGGGAGAAGGTAGCAAAGATCAACCGAGAGGCCCAATTAAACAAGCAAGCACAATGAATGTCTTTACGGAGCCAGGACCCCCAAGATGTGGGGGCGAGTGGAGTACCGTTACCGGGCGGAGCAGGACTTACCTTGCTTGCTCTCGATTTTCCCCGACATTTTCTCCTCCTTCTCCTTGGTGGCCAGCAGCTGTGAAGCCCACTCGCGGTTCCGACGAAACGTTCGCTTACAGACGAGCCTCGCCGCCGCCGCCGACTAGTCCCTCATTTTGCCCACACCGTAGGCGCCGTCAGACGGTCCCGGTGGGGTGAAAAGCACGTATTTGTAGGCCACACACATGGTGCGGATGAAGAGTGGGGGGAGATGTCTTAGTCCGTCTCTGGGTGATCTTTCACTGGGTCCACACATTCATCACACGCTAAACACGCACACGCACGTTGACGTCTAGTTGCAACTGTTGTGTTGCATCAGCGACCCCCTGTGGTAGGAATTAAGAATAGCAAGCTTGTCACCAAGGCGATGGGCGTGTGTGGAGCTTTAACAGCTCGAACTGCAACCGTAACAACTTGAACAATAATAAACAATAATTTTCTGGGTCAGGTTGAAGTCAGAACACACAAACCCTCTATTCCTTCCTTAAATTGCAAATACTGAATGTCACATTTTCACACACCTAAAATCATCAATCGTAAAGCAAACACCAACCTGCTCCTCAATAAGGAGAGGAGAAATAGCATTTTCGTTACAATTAATAATATTTAAAAAAAACCCTCTCACAATTACAATTGAAAATGTCTGCTTACACGCAAAAACTTTTAAGATTCAAGATTGAAGAGTTTTATTGTCATAAGCACAGTAAAACTGGTGGTTCTGCTATGCAATGAAATTCTTGCTCTGTTCATTCTCCCACCAGAAAAAGAATAAGAACATAAGAAACATAAATACCAATAAATTAAGCAACAACAACAGAAGAGACATTAATACAGATAAATAATATAAATAATATAAATAAATAAATAAATAAATAAATAAATAAATAAAGTGCTATGAGTGTGTGCGTGTGTTGCGTGCGGCGTGTGCGAGTGCTTCGTTGAGAAGCCTGATGGCCTGTGGGTAAAAGCTGTTTGCCAGCCTTGTGGTCCTGGACTTCAAACTCCTGTAGCGTCTGCCTGACGGTAGGAGTGTGAATAATGAGTGTTGTGGATGTGTGCTGTCCTTGATGAGGTTGTGTGTTCTTCGTAGGACTCTAGTTTTATAAATGTCTTGCAGTGAGGGGAGGGCTGCCCCAACAATGTTCTGTGAGGTCTTGATCACCCGCTGGAGTGCCTTCCTATCACGTGTTGTACAGTTACCGTACCAAACAGTGATGGAGGCGGTAAGGACACTTTCCATAGTGCATCTGTAGAAGCAACTCAGGATTGTGGTGGACATGCCAAATTGTCTTCTCAGGAAGTACAGTCTCAATATTCAATCAATATTCGTCTCTTGGAGGTGAATAAAGTATCTATCTATTATGTGGAGGAAAATTATGGAGGGGATGCAGAGGGACACTTTTCTGTTTTTTATATTTTTTAAATTTGGTAAAAATGCTGAAAAATATGCTTACAATATATACAGATATTTAAAGACAAAGCTCCTGTATGTGTTATTATTAGTTATTAGTATCATACATTTTGCACTATTTCTCCCATTTTTGCTGTTTAAAAACAAATCTACAATGTGCGCTCTGCTTCTATTCCTGCATGACATTATTTTCATTTTCACGAGTGACGTTGACTAATTGGCAGAGTGAGTGCCGGTGCCAATGCGTCAAAATAACACATTCAGATGTTTGGTCAAATAAACGCCTCCTGGCAGCCAAGTATCGAGCGTCATCCGCTGGGAATGAAATATTATTCAGCGAATGACATTTTATTTGTGTGTTTGCTGTTTTTTTGGAAAACAATAATGTCTTTTGGAATAATAAAAAAAGAACAAATCGACGAAAGCAAATGAGTCACATAATGTGCTGTTTTATGGTTTTATCGGTGGCCCAAGACTTTTGCACAGCAATGTCACTTGCACATCAAGAGTGAAAGTTCACACTGCAATGTATCTTTTTTTTTTATGAATTATTGACCTGACTGACGTGACCTGAGTGATCTTGTTCCCTAGAGTCACGTGCTTTAAAAAGCCAAGATGCTGAGATGATGACTTCCTAATGCATCTTGCCTCATGGTCACGTGTGCTGTACTGTACTGTACCGTATGTTTACCATTGCTAACTGGGCCCACATATCATTGTGCTGCTGGGAGGCCGCGCCCGTGCGGCACGTTGAAAGCACAGGAAGGAGTGGAATACCTCCCCCCAGGCTACGATAAAGGCACACGGCCGAGACAATCAACTCCTTTGCACTGGCAGACTCGTCGGGACTACGCACTCGGCCTATTTACACCCTTCTCGCTCAAATTTTCTCGGCAGGCTTATTTTTGGACAGAATAATCAGCCTAGCAAACACAACTTAGTCATTATTAGCTCTTTCTGTCTTCTTGTTAAACCCACAACTGATTAGCACAGGCTGACCTTGTGAGACTCGATTGATGGCAATATGGTGTGTCTTTGCCGCCATCTTCTGGCTGCTGTGGGTATGGTCGCCGAGCGTACGCATCAAAGGCTGCAGTAATATGTTTACCCAGAGGAGGGTGCCCGAGGACTACTTTTCTTTGCGTCTTCGCTGACCCAGAGAACGTGTGCCTGTAGTGCTCATGAGAATAACGCAGGGGGGTGGGGGGAATGACAGGCTGCTGGGAAGTTCTACATATATTTCATCTCAGCTTTGTGATAAAGGTGAAAAAGTATATTATTAGTACGAACTTCTGTCTTTTACTCTTTTTACTTTACCCCATTTTTGCTGTTTTTTAAAAAATTGTCCAAATATTTTTACAAATACTTTTTGTTAAATAAGCTTAGTAAATTTTCATTTCATAATATTCTGACTTCATTCCCATATTATTATAACTTTTTTGCTTCTCATGATATTACAACTTTTAAAAAACAATGTCTTTTTATCTACAATAGCTTACAAAAATTACATTATTTTTCCTCACTTTATTCTCGTAAAATTGCGACTTTTATCCTCGTTAGAATACAACTTTTTTTCCTCTTAATATTTTGACTTAATTCCAGTAAAATTACAGCTGTTTTTTTCTTTTCAATTGTCCAAGTATTTGTAATCTGAATTATTCTCTGAATATTTTGACTTTATTCTCGTATCCTTCTGATGTCAAAGCCAAAGTAAAGAAGCTGACGTCCCTGCTCCAGTACTCCTGCAGGGCGGCGGGAGTTACGCTAGGTTGGCCGATGTCCCTGGTCCTCCTGAATTTGAATCGTCCTAATTCAGCTCTGGAAGGAAACGTCTCGGGACCAAGTGAAGTGAAGAGTTCTTCCAAAGTCAGCCAGATAATCAGAGAGCTTAACGAGCGTACGGTGAACGAGGCAAGGCTTTCTACTGGGACGTGCGGGACGGGGTTGGGGCTAACGGGGTCAGGATGCGCTTCGACGCCGAGACCGGAGACGGCTTGGCGTGCGTCTTGACAGAGCGGGCCGTGAAGGACGGCGTTTGATGTGAGAGCGCGATGCACGCTTGAAAGCTCCGTTAACCTTGGCCGGCGGTCAGGCCCCCTCGTCTGCCTCACATGGGAGAGCCGGGCCGAGAGCGGAGAGGATCAGCCCGGCTTAAACGACGGAATACGCTTAACCGAGTAGGAGGAGGGCAGGCAAAAAAACCCACAACAAACTAGGGGGTCGTCTGTCTTTGGCTTCCTTGTTGGCGCACACGAGAGACTTCTTCATGGTGGAATTAAGATGAATGGGCTTCAGTGTGGGGGGGTGGGGGGGCGTTAGACGCAAGTAAGAGGAGATTGAAGATGGAGAGCTGCTGGATGAAGAAGACAAGATGTCTGGGTCATGACCTGCTCAATGCTGCATGAGAATGGAACGCTCCATCACTGCCAGCCGCCGGCACGCATGTTGACAAGGTCGCGTGAAGAACACGCCTAAAACGGGGGGGGCAAAGTGCGGCCTGGAGGCACATTGTAAAAAATTCACCAAAAAAACAGCAACGATGGAAAAATGTGCAGTAATTGTACAAGAATCAAGCCAAGTTATTAACAGAAGAGCAGACCTGGATGAAGACGCATGCCGAGCGCCTATCGAATGCACTTCTGCCCCCTTGTGGACGTTTTTATGGCTTCAAACTGCTTGAAAGAGCAGTCACATCTTTCATTGCCAATCACGTCAATGCCTCATTTTGCCTCTCATGTGAGAAAACGTAAAAGACGTAGAAGTAGAAGCCAGCGTTCGGGTTTACAAAAATGTATAAAAACGTCTTTGGTTTGGAATGAGTTCACGACAACAACCTCACGAAGAAAAATAATCTCGTTTCGTAACAAAGACGACATGTCAAAGAAACAAGTCAGTCGTGTTTTTGTAAGAGGTAATATTATGAACAACAAAGAAAGTTGTCACTCTCGGAGAATGAGCTGGCGGAAAAAGCTACAAGAATAAAGTCCAAAAATTACTGGAATAAAGTCATCATCACCACACCAAAATGCACAAGAAGAAAGTTGACAGTTTCAGAAAATGGAAAAACAAAGCAAAAAAACAACTGCGAAAATGGAAAAAAACAGACGAAGAAAAGAAAAACAACAACAGCAAAAAAAACAGCAAAAATGGAAACAATCAGCAGTTATTATATAGGAATAAAGTCAAAAATATAAAGAGAAAAAAGTGGTATTTTAACAAGGAAGAAGGTTGCAGTTTGTCAAGAATAAAATGGTTCCAGTATAAGGAAAAATAATGTCATTTCAGTTGTGGAGAGTTGAAATATTAAAGAAAAAAATGTGTTATTTCTTTAAAAGTCGTAATAAAAGTAAAACACAATTAGGACAATTAGGCTGGGGGAAAAGATATAATAAGAACTTATAACATTATGGGAATAAAGTTCATAGGTCACAGTTCCTAGTTAATAATATCAGGAATGCAAGAAAAAGCTGTAGTGATACAAGAATAAAGTCAAAATATCAGCAGAAAAGAATGATGTAAAAAAAAGAGACTAAACACGTAATATTATGAGGATAAAATATCATTTTAGCAGCGTAGACTTGAAATCATCAGGAAAAACTATGACAGGAAGCGGTAATATTACCAAAAACAAACAAAACAAAATCAAGTTGTCATTTTCGGCAAATTAGCTTGAGGAAAAAGTCATAATATTGTGAGAGGAACATTTAAGATTTAAGATTTAGGAAGAGTTTTATTGTCATATGAACAGTAAAACAGCAGTTCTACTATGCAATGAAATTCTTATTCTGTTCATTCTCCCAAGAAAAGAAAGAAAACACAAGAAAGAATAAGAACATAAGAAACATAAATACCAAGAAATTAAGCAACAACAACAGAAGAAAGATTAATACAAATAAATAAATAAATAAATAAATAAATGCCTGATGGCCTGTGGGTAAAAGCTGTTTGCCAGCCTTGTGTCCTGGACTTCAAACTCCTGTAGCGTCTGCCTGACGGTAGGAGTGTGAATAATGAGTGTTGTGGATGTGTGCTGTCCTTGATGAGGTTGTGTGTTCTTCGTAGGACTCTAGTTTTATAAATGTCTTGCAGTGAGGGGAGGGCTGCCCCAACAATGTTCTGTGAGGTCTTGATCACCCGCTGGAGTGCCTTCCTATCACGTGTTGTACAGTTACCGTACCAAACAGTGATGGAGGCGGTAAGGACACTTTCCATAGTGCATCTGTAGAAGCAACTCAGGATTGTGGTGGACATGCCAAATTTCCTCAGTCTTCTCAGGAAGTACAGTCTCCTTTGGGACTTCTTCATCATTTGTTGGGTGTTGTGAGACCAGGTGAGGTCCTCGCTGATGTGTGTGCCAAGGAACTTGAAGGTTTTCACCCTCTCCACCTCAGTCTCATCAATAAACAGGGGTCTATGCGGCTCCTTTTCCCTTGTTCTTGGGTGGATGATCATCTCTTTAGTCTTATCTGTATTGAGAAGGAGATTGTTATCACGACACCAAGCTATGAGGCCCGCCACCTCTCTTCTGTATGATGTTTCAACACCACCAGTGATCAGTCCGATGACTGTAGTGTCGTCCGCAAATTTAATGATGCTGGTGTTGTTCTGGGAGGCCACGCAATCGTAGGTGAAGAGCGTGTAGAGGAGCGGACTCAGCACACACCCCTGTGGGGTCCCAGTGCTCACAATTCTTGAGCTGGATGTGCGATTGTGGACTCTGACTGACTGGGGCCTGCCTGTTAGAAAGTTAAACACCCAGTTACAGAGGGAGGGTGACAGGCCAAGTGTGAGGAGCTTATTTGTGAGTTTGTGGGGGCTGACTGTGTTAAAAGCAGAGCTATAGTCTATAAATAGCATTCTGACATACAGTATGTGTCCTGGCCCTGTAGGTGAGAAAGGGCTGTGTGGATGGCAGTGTTGACTGCCAGTCCTGTGTGCTCCCCAAGTCCAGCCACCCTCTCTGCTCATCAGGAGTTTGGGTGTCAAAGCGGGCATAGAACTCATTCAGCTCATCTGGAAGTGTGGTTTGGCTGGACGTGGCTACGCTATTCCAATGTCGATAGTCTGTGATGTGCTGGAGCCCCGCCCACATGCGCCGAGGGTCTGAGGTGGAATAGTAGCCCTCCAGCTTCTGTCTGTACGGTCTTTTGGCCTCTCGTATGGACCTCCTCAGGTCATATCTGGCCTTTTTGTAGTCCTCAGCGGTGCCCATGACAAATGCAGTCAAACGAGCACGTAGCTTAGCCCTTACATCACAGTTCATCCACTGTTTTTGGTTAGGGTATTTTCTGTAATACTTGGTGGTGGTAACAGTCTCTATGCATGTGCTAATGTAGCCAGTAACAGCAGAAGCATATTCATCCAAATCAACAGTACAATCTTCCCTCCCCGCTGCAGTTTTAAACACATCCCAGTTTGTGCAGCCAAAGCAGTCCTGAAGTACTTGATCAGTTTCTTCATTCCACACTTTAACTGCTGTACTTACAGGGGGAGCTTGTTTGAGGAGTTGTCTGTAGGTTGGATAAAGGAATATGGAATATGGAATATGGAATAAGGAAAGGAATATTTAGGAAGATTATTTAAGAAAGTAGAAAAAACAACAGCAAAAAGGGCAAAAAGGAAAGTTGCTTTTCCCCCTAAAGTGGCCAAGTTGCATCCTGTCATGTTTCACGACAGCATGCGACCCTCGTTGGAGGGAAAAGCTGATCTACAGGCAGCGTTTTTACAGTCCTAACCTGCAGCAAAGAAAAAGCCGACTGCATCCACGCTCGGCCGGATGGGAATTATTTATGTGCTAGGCAGCCATTGTTGAGCTGCTCTTTGGAGCGCTACGGGGCGGCAGCGCCGGCTTTTGGAAAGCCTTTCAAGATGCCTCCGTCCCATTGCCCCGCCAGCGACGCCCTCTCGCAGCGCTCCTATCCGCTGCTTTCGTCATCAAAGCCAGCCGGCGTAGAGGCAGGACGCAGCGCTCCACCGTGACATTTAAGTCGCGCGGGCCAAAGGTCACAAAACCAGGACTGACTGGCGGGGAGCACCGGGGGGGGGGCTGAACGCTCCTTTTCTAGCACCTCAGCCTCCATTAGCTGCTGCCCTCTCTGGGGGGGTCTTTGCCTGAGAGGTGAGCTTGCTGGTGCTGTAAAGGCATAAAGACCGCATCACCGTAACGTTGAACAAAAACATGGAGCACGAACCACGACACACATGGCATTCAACACCCCCCCCATAAATGATTAACGCTGCACTATCGTCCATTCTGATGTCAGTGCAACAATGAAAAGGAAAGTGAAGTGAAATTATTAGTAGGGCTGCCAAATGACTACAAATGGTCATCAAAAGAATTACACTTACTAATTAACTAATTAATCATAATTAACTCATTCACTCCCAGCCATTCTAGACCATTTTGGCTGGTCTTTGAAGGCACACAGAATATTGTGTTGTATGGCTATCTAAACATGGAACCTACCAAAACAAACATTAGACTCCCATCTTTCATCAGGAAAAAAAAAGTTGGTTTCTACCTTTTTGCGTTTTTTTAGTAATCAGCAGTAGAACATAGGTAAGTTTCAGGAAAATATCAGTTCCTGACTAAAAAAAGCAGCTTTTTGTGAAAAGATACATTTCAAGCATAACTTTCACTTTGACACAAATATGTGTTGCGTTTGTGACAGCTGAAATATGTCAACAACGACACCAACATGAACAGAAGTGTATTTGATAAAAGATCAATGGGATCAATAAACAAATCACACATGACAGCAATGAGGAAGTGAGAGAGCGTGGAGAAGGTGACGCACTGTAGGGACATTTTAACGCATATACAGGCGTGCACACACATAGTTCAGGTCCAAATGTGAAAATTGAACGAACGTTTGTGTCTTCGTAAAGCAGCGCAGTGCCAGCGGATGGGCGTGGAGTGCGGGTGACTCGTCCCGGTAGGTGTCGTGGCTTCGGCAGGTGAGCGGGGACGTGTCACCGCCTCTGACAGGAGCGTGTTATTTCCAAGGAGGTGACGGGTGAGGGAGACCGTCTGGTCCGTGGGCGGGCCAGTGTACAGGTAGACCGGTGCGTGCCTACCAGCAAGGCCCGTGGAACGAAGTAAATTTGGGTGTCAAAAAGGAGGCCGGCGCAGCGGCAGCGGCCAGACTGCAGGGGGGGCAGCAAGTCTGTGGGGCGTGTCGAGATACGCTCCCTTGAGAGCTCCCTTGATTTGACACATCACCCCCCCCGCTCTTAAACTATGACTATCCTCTGCCTCTACACTCCACCTTGGTTTCACACAATTTATTCCTGACATCACACACTGTAAGACCATGGAGGACCATGGGACGTTCATCACATAGTGGAGGACCATGGGACGTTCATCACATAGTGTAGGACCATGAGACGTTCATCACATCGTGGAGGACCATGGGACGTTCATCACATCGTGGAGGACCATGGGACGTTCATCACATAGTGGAGGACCATGGGACATTCATCGCATAGTGTAGGACCATGGGACGTTCATCACTTAGTGGAGGACCATGGAGGACCATGGGACGTTCATCACATAGTGGAGGACCATGGGACGTTCATCACATAGTGTAGGACCATGGGACGTTCATCGCATAGTGGAGGACCATGGGACGTTCATCACATAGTGTAGGACCATGGGACGTTCATCGCATAGTGTAGGACCATGGGACGTTCATCACATAGTGTAGGACCATGGGACGTTCATGACATAGTATAGGACCATGGGACGTTCATCACATCGTGGAGGACCATGGGACGTTCATCACATAGTGTAGGACCATGGAGGACCATGGGACGTTCATCACATAGTGGAGGACCATGGGACGTTCATCACATCGTGGAGGACCATGGGACGTTCATCACATAGTGGAGGACCATGGGACGTTCATCACATCGTGGAGGACCATGGGACGTTCATCACATAGTGGAGGACCATGGAGGACCATGGGACGTTCATCGCATAGTGGAGGACCATGGGACGTTCATCACATAGTGGAGGACCATGGGACGTTCATCACATAGTGGAGGACCATGGGACGTTCATCACATAGTGGAGGACCATGGGACATTCATCGCAGAGTGGAGGACCATGGGACGTTCATCACACACTGTAGGACCATGGGACGTTCATCGCATAGTGTAGGACCATGGGACGTTCATCACATAGTGGAGGACCATGGAACGTTCATCGCATAGTGGAGGACCATGGAACGTTCATCGCATAGTGGAGGACCATGGGACGTTCGTCACATAGTGGAGGACCATGGGACGTTCATCACATAGTGGAGGACCATGGGACGTTCGTCACATAGTGGAGGACCATGGGATGTTCGTCACATAGTGGAGGACCATGGGACGTTTTGGCTGTAAAAAGGGTTTGCTATATTGTCCAGCCCTGTAAATAAAACAACACAGTAGAACGGCAGAGGTGGCGGGAAAGATGGCGCAAACGGCAGGAGAAGGCCGGTCCTCACTGCCGGAGTGCGGCTAACAGCTAAGCTAACACAGATTGCAAGGTAAGCACATGTAAAGCTGCCACTGACTCCTGGAGAGATGTAGTATTTCTGGTCCTGTTAAGACGAGGAGGCCAGAAGAAGACGTGGAGAACATCTCCCTGGACCACCTCCACGCCGTCGGCACCGTCGATCCCCTGGAGGTCAGCTGGTCGTGCGACCTGCAGCCCAACCTCACCGATCTGAGCTTCAGCGTTTAATTTGTGTGCCTGATCAGTGGAACTCCGTCATGAATTGGAACCTGCTGCTTCCTGTCCACTTGGTCTTCACTGTCAGTACGTGGGCGTTGCACTAAAAATGTCAGTATGGCGGCGTAACCAGCAGCAGGGCTTACACGCAAGCCAGAAAACAGAATAAGTCATTGGAAGTTGGAATTAGTTGGAATTCTCAGTTGGAATTATTAGACATATACAGTCAAACTTGTCTATAGCGGCCACTAGAGGGAGTCTGCAAAAGTGGCCGCTATAGACAGGTGGCCTCTATAGACAGGTTGGCGTCCAGTTTGAATGTTGACCAGTAGAGGAAAAAAGGGAAAAAAAAATAATAATAATGTTGACCAGTAGATGGCACTGCGGACTGCAGATAAAAGTTGTACAGCACTACTAGGCTTGTTATTATCATGGTTCATGGTTTTAATCCTGAACATGCATGAGTCAAACAGTAGCACATCACATAGTACAATTCACAATTTTGCATGTCCAAAAAGGAGTAGGAAGAAGCAAAGCTTATTTAATCCTACCCCTCATCAGTTTCACATCAGTTGCAATACATTTATTCACCTCTTGTTCTTCCAAGTGTACTTTGTAGGTCTACATGACAATGTAGTGCAATCATAGCCAAGGTTTTTACTTACTAAAAGGAAGCTAGAGGCTTAATAATAACTGATAACTGATAAAATACTTCAGTTAAGTACAACCGAACTCAGTTTTGCTCCCGCTGCCGCATGCATGCTAGCATATGTTTTTTTTTTATTGTAGCGTCGCTGGGAGCACGTCCTGTTCCCAGCCTACTTTGCGGTAATGTTTTGGTGCAAATGCTCTTAAAGTTACACGCTTGACCAGGAAATAGCAAGCTCAAAAGAAGACGGCTTTTTTATGTGGATCTTGTGAATGATTGTGACTGAGCTAGGACTCAGTAATTAAAGTCTACACACGACGGCTTCATTGATTGAAAAACAAAACTTTTTTGTGCATGAAGCTTCTACTTGAGTTGGTAATTTGGCCGCTATATGCGGTCAGATATTGACCAAGGGAGACAAAATGGGTTGCCGCTGGCCGCGTTGGACAGGTGACTGCTATACACAGGGTCTATAACATGTACATTTGATGGGGGGGATTTTTCAGTGGCTGCTATAGGCAGGTGGCCCTTCTATAAAGGTGGCCGCTAAGACAGGTTTGACTGTATTTTACAGGCCATTCCAAATGAAAGCGATCATTCTCCGTAGAGTGGTTGCAATTCACCATTAAAAGAGAGAGAAGATGAAAATGGTCGACTGATCGTCCTTTCTGGTTAGTGCACAACAACAGATGGATTTAGGACTGCAGGAACTAAGGCAGGGGTGTCCAAAGTCTGGCCCGGGGGCCATTTGCAGACTGCTGCAGTTTTGGCACATTCTAAAAATAGAAAAAAAAACAGTAGAATTTGAAAAATGAGCTGTCACTTTTCAAGAATAAAGTCAAAATATTAGGAGAGAAACGTTGCAATCTAACAAGAAAAAGTAGCATTTTCACGAAAATAACGTCGTAGTTTTACAGGGAAAGATTATAATCATTTTAGTACCATAAAGTTAAAATATTCAAGAAGAAACACATCAGAGAATATTCGGAGAAACAAACAAAAAACAGACTTTATTCTCTTAATATTTTCTCTCGTTTCTCGTAGAATTACAGTACATCTCTTTTTGTGTGTGTGTGTTTTTTTAGTTTTCTTGTTTAATTGTATTTTTAGAAACACCAATAAAAAGGCAGCGGCGGCCTGTAAATGGAGTAGAAGGTCTCACTCATGTGCCGATATCAATATTGGCAGCAATATCCTGTGTTGATGCCAATATCAGCATCCCTAGTGATATCTACATAATAGTAGATTTGCATTCTACTTTTAGAACATGACAAGGGCCAATCAAAAACAAGCTGAGGGCCAAAAATGGCCCCTGGGCCGCACTTTGGACACCCTTAACTTAAAAGATAAGAAGTCGTGGGCTTTATGAGCAGCATCTGTCTCCATGCATGGGCAAAGAAAGAAGCTAACACATTTCTGCATGGCTCCAAGACGTTGTTGCACAATCGTTCCATTCGTTTTTGCATTTTCATTTCCCCGTGAGGCCACAAGTAGGCACGTGTAGGAACGCTGGGCCTTGGCGGAGGTCTCCCAGACACACGTGCAGCGTACAATGACATGTGAAAGCGTGTGCTGCGGGAAGAAACAACACCCTGCTCGTTATCCCTTCCCAGTCAGCCTGCAAACTAAAGACGCAGAAGAAGAAAAGATGGAAAAGGCAAGCAGAGCAGAGGAGAAGCCAGCCAGTAAAGCCACAGAGAAGAGTGGCAGCAGCTGCCGTTCATCGGAGGCTGACAGCTTTCCAGGAGTAAATTTAGCAAAGGAAGCTACATCTGTTGAGACACAGTAACCCAGTTAGCCACGTTCGATGTTGTGTGTGTTGAACTCATTCAACACCAAAGACGCTTTTATGAACCCCCAACGCCCAATCCCAACAACGTCTTCATACGGCTCTTACGTTTTTTGACGTGAGAGGCAAAAAGAAGTGATGACGCAACCCCCCACTAATGCATTTCTTTCAATTCAGAGCAATTTTCAGCCATAAAAACGACCACAAGGTGGCAGAAGTGCATTTGATAAAAGCTGGGCAGGGATCATGTAGATGCCAAAAACACACATGGCAGGAAGGAGGAAGTGAGAGAGCGTGGAGGGGTGCAGAAGGTTACGAATCATAGGAAAATGTTAACGCATGCACGCGTGCACACACATACAGTAGTTCAGCTCCAAATGTGAAAATAGTAAAAGTTGATGGTGTTATATTAGTAAATAAATTGTTATTGTGATGTAAAACAACCCCTTTGTTGTGTTGTTTATGTTGGTATAGTTGTTTACATATGTGAGCTGTCACAAAAGCAAAAAATATTAGTGTCAAAGTGAACGTTATGCTTGAAATGTATCTTTTCTCAAAAAGCTGCTTTTCTCCCTTTTTTAGTCAGGAACTGATATTTTCCTGAAACGTACCTACAGTATGTTCTACTGCTGATTACTAAAGAATGGAAAAAGGTAGAAACAAACTTTTTGTTCTGATGAAAGACGGGAGTCTAATGTTTGTTTTGGTGGTTCCATGTTTATATAACCATACAACACGATATTCTGTGTGCCTTGAAAGATGGTCTAAAATGGCCGCTACTGAAGGGCTTGTCTTGTAAAAAATGTCTGGGATCGAATGAGTTTCATTGGTGAGGAGAAACATTGTGCAGAGAACAACCAATCAAACAAATCCACTCCTGTTGCTTTTTTGGTTTGGAATTCTGCCATGCAGACCGTTGTTGCCCGGCGTCTTTCTTATGGTGGAGTCATCAACACTTTGGATGTTGTTGTGGGGTCTTTTGTGACCTCTCGGATGAGCCGTCCCTGCGCTCTTGGGGTCATTTTGGTTGGCCGGCCACTCCTGGGAAGGTTCACCACTGTTCCATGTTTTGGTCATTTGTGGATAAAAAGTCCCAAAGCTTCAGACATGGCTTCATAACCTTCCCCACGCTGAAACATTTCCATTCATCTCAGTGAAGTTAGGGTTCAACGGGGCGGAATCACTTTTTCACAGAGGGCCATTTCTCCCTGAATAGTAAAAAATAGCATTTTGTGCTCAGCGGTGTTGTCATTGATTAATATTTACGTTTGTTTGATGACTTCAAATGGGACAAACATGCCAAAAAAGACAAAATCAGAAAGGGGACCAGCACTTTTTCACACCACCGTATTCGTAAAAAAATACTGAAATAGAAGTCATATGTAGTATTTGGGTCAGTCATGTTACACTGATGAGACATTACCTTACATTACCTTACCTTGAGTTGCGCAATGTGGTGTAAACAAAGAATAATAGGGGTGCGTCTGTGTAGGCTCTCAGTCGTACAGGAGTTGTCCATCGAGGGAAAGGCTTCTTGAGGCGTCATCTGTACTTCTGTGAGACGTCATCTGCACTCACAAGTGCTGGTAGCCTTCAGCTATTTACCAGCACTTATTAGTTCGCTGACGAAGCTCTTCGGATGAGGAGCGAAACGTCCGACACCTTCTTCACAGAAGTACAGATGACGTCTCAAGAAGCCTTTCCCTCAAAAAAATAATAGGAGTGTAAAGGTGACTATAGGGGTGTTATTTCATGTTTAAAGAGCTCTTATAATGGTCAACACTGCATTTAGAAGGTAATAAACAGGTTTTCTATGCTCTAGCTACAAAAATATTTTGCTGGAATTCACTTATCGAGGTAGTGCCTGAAACCAAATAGCCGCAATAAAGGAGGGACGCCTGTATGTATTATTTTGATTATGTTTCTGGTGTTTTCGGTCATGAGAGCCTCTCCTGCCTCCCCTGACTTCACGTCCCCGTCGAAAACATTTTCTGTACACAAAATAAAACGTTAATGACGGCCTCAGCTGCACCCTGGATGACGTATTTTCTGTAGGAAATGTGACCTCTGTTGCTGCTATTTTTTGCCTGTTCTCCCCCCACGCCCACGCCCAGGTTCTGTCCTCCCATCAGATTCCACATCCCTGCATGTTAGCAAGCAGGTGATGAAATGGACGCTCTCTGTCCCCTCTTAGACCGTGCACCGTTTGGGGGGCTTTAAAATGAAAGTAGAGGAGGAGGAGTACCAGCCAATCCAAACAAGCATCCAGTCCACCCGCACCGCACCATGAAGCTGTGTTAGCCTCAAGCAGAGCTGTGGCCACGCCCTCCTGCACGCGTTCAGGGAGTGAATGAGATGAGCTCACGTTAACGTTCGACATGGCTGCACGAAGACAGCAAGGCAGGCAGATGGTCCACTCTTCACAGCGCTGGGAGGTCGTTCACGAGCGCACATGAATGAACGCTCGTGTTTCCAGGCTGCGCATGTGCTCGCAGGTGTGTTTGCCAACAGACACACACACGTACACAAAAAAAAACACAAAAGGGAGACAGACAGGAAGAGTGCTGCCATTCCCTGTCAGCTGATGATGTTCCAAGGGACACGTGGTCTGCACAAGCTGCCGCTGTTACGCTGTCACAGCCGACAACGTGTTGATGACACAGGAACAGATTACCGTATTTTCCGTACTATAAGTCACACTTTTTTTCATGGTTTGGCGGGTCCTGCGACTTACAAATGTTTTTTTTCACACTGACAGCCCCGAGAGGGCGCTCTAATCTCGTGTACTCCTATCACTCCTGTACCACTGAAGACCAGCTGATGTCCACACGGAAACCTTTTCAGGTCAAAACAGCCAAGTATTTGATCTTTCCAGCCTCTTTTTCAGAACGGCGGCTTGTTGTTGACGTGTGCACGGGCAATGCGAGAACGATGACGCTGAAGACTAGTTTACGCACACGCAATTTGTCACCGAAAATGGTGCGCATTGGTGCGAAATGCTACCTCCCGTATGACTTATTTCCACCTAAATATGGGTTGACATTGATAGTACAGCATGTAAGCAGGATGCCCGTTGCTCCTGCATGGGTATGCATCGACACCACCACTTCCCGCATCCGTGAAGCAGTCGGGCATCGTTTGGTCTCGCTTCATCCCGTGTCATGCCACGCCCCCTAGCTCCACTATTTCCTTTACTTGCAAGGGACCTACAAGATGCTGAACACCAGAGAAGAAGCTCTCATTGCAGAAAAGAAAGCTCAGTCTGTATGATCTCGCAGCTGAAGAAGGAGAATGCGGAAAGAGCAGGAAGAAGAAGTGTGGAGAGGGAACGTCGCTTTGGGCATTATGCTTACTTATTAACACAAATTCACAAGGAAGATCCAAGAGATGACATGAAATGCAAAAGGTGGTTAACCCATTCACGTGAACGAGACACACCTTGATAGGCACCGTCTGCACTGTTTGCACGTAGGTCGCGGTGCGTTCACAGAACTGGCACACAGTTGACACGTAATTCACACCTGTTTACCACCAATTGACTCATTGGCACGCACGTGTCAACCAGGCTTAAGCAGGCACATCAACTTTTCACGCCAATTTACGTCGGAGAGGAAGGCAGCCAACGGATGTCACAAACATGGCACACCCACAGAGGAAAGCTGGACGGTGACATCCCAGCAGGCCGATCCACAAAGCTGCCAACATCCAGTTGACGGGCCCGCTGCCCTGCTCTTTGATCTGTGGGGTCCTGACGAGCGTTCAGAGGAGAACCAGAGATGTGAGGACAGCCGTTTGAAAAGACAGAGAGAACCTGGGCTAAACAGTGCTGCAGTTGAAGGTGTTGCTCTCATCTGCATGAGTAAAACCTGCTCTGGTATCTTTCCTGAGCAAGGTCACTTTCATCATTACCAGCTAAGTGGAAGCCCTCAGAGAGCTTCAAGCAACCCAATCATTTGCTTACGACACAAGCGTGTAAACAGATAGATTAATAATGTCAATAATTCCCTTTGTAGTGGTGGCATCCCCCTCCCCACCCCGCCCGTGCGCCCAGCCTTGGGTGGGTGAGCTGGTTGGGATTTGTTGGGAAAGAATTAAGCGCTAAAGCAGCGCCAGGGGAGACGTATTTGCTAAACTGCAAAGTGCTTGTGTACAGCACATTTGGTTAAAAGCAAAAAGTCCCTGAGTGAGAGTATGCAGCTGGATATGTCATCAAAAAGAATATTTCATGTTCTCCCCTCCTTCCTTGTTCATATTCAGCGTGTGCTGCGTTGCTGCACGCTGGCGACAAGCATACATTAGCTGCTATGCGCATCATTAGCGAGCACATGCATACGCTGCATCCAAACAATGATGGCTGGCTTCATCACAGGCTGGCTATTTATGGACAAATACAGGAATTAAAGACGAGTGGAACTTGAAAGCCGGATGATGAAAAAAATAAAGAAACTTGAGGCATCAGTCATCTTCTATGTGGGACTCATCGCAATGCCTAATGATAGCGAGGCCCTTGCAGGCAGCGGGACATCAAAGTGCGCCTGACAGACACGCGCACTGCGAGTTGCATGTTAAAAGCCCATTTCTCTTTCAAATGAAAAGAAAACTGAAACGCACGCCCCGCAAAAAGATCATCCAGCCCAGCCCTCACGTTGGAATCCTCACCTGAAGACACATCCATCTTTGCTTTCCAATTCTTCAAACGGCTCATCGCCAGGCGTGTTTTTGCATCATTAGAGCCGATGGGCGTCATGAAAGACGGACTAACGACAGCTCGGCTTTCCCGCCTCAGATGAGAGCTCATTTAGCCAAACACGTACTTGGACGGCTGGCTGCATGGACGGGGGGGGGGCTCAGGAATGATGTCATGGCGTGTGACTGCTGTAAAACATGCAGAATCTTCTTTTTATGGCACGGCTTGGTCATGACACCTCTCACTGACATGATGGTCAACACGACCCATTTGTTTGGTCGGAACCGGAAATACAGAAATGCCACGTTTATGGCAGTTAACTCCTTCAATCCCAGCCATTTGTCAAAAGACAAACCCTTCAGGAGGCGCCACTTCAGATCACGCTGGCTGATGTTTCAAGGCACACACACGCTTGGATTCCACGGTTACACCAACATGGAGCTTACCAAAAAAAAGAGTAGACGCTTGTCTTTCCTCAGTTTCTACCTTTTACCGTCCTTTCGTAATCAGCAGTTTCAGGATGATATCAGTTCCTGACCAGAAAACGGAGAAAAGCAGCTTTTTGTGAAAAGAAAGTTTTAGAAGTGTGAAGATGCTCCGTCTCTCTTCCATTATTTGCCTTTTCTTTTTGTAGCAACAAATGACGTTGTCCGGTACCACAGTGTGTTCCCAACACTGCTTTTACGCAGACAGAGGAGGTAGTAAGTACTCCAGAACTGGGATCACCTGCAGGAATTTGGCTTGCTCAAACTCCACTTCTACAGCACAGCTTGAAATTGTTGATCCATTTTGTGGTCCCTGAAACGGGCCTTTTTTGCATCATTCTGAAATACACATCATTTTTCACTTTTGGGTAACCTTACCTTTTTTTAACCGGGACACTCCTCCATGCTCTCTCACTTCCTCCTTCCTGTCATGTGTGGTTTGTCCATGAACACGATCCCTGCCGAGCTCTTATCGAATGCACTACTGCCACCTTGTGGCCGTTTCCATGGCTTAAAAGTGCTCTGAAGTGTTAATGCCTTATTGGAGAGGCGCATCCTCATCTCTTTTTGCCTCTCGTGCAAAAAAAAACCGTAAAAGACAAATAAATACGTTGCTGGGTTCGGGCGTCGGGGATTTTAAAAACGTATAAACACGTCTTTGGTATTGAATGATTCAAGTGGTTCCAGATGCGACGGTGAAAAGTCCGTTTCCACGGTTCCACGGTTCCATGGACTAACGTTCCGATTCTCCCGCAGCAAAAAACTGGCGAACACCAGCAAAGGAGAAGCGAATAAAAAGTTTGGCTTAACTTCATAAAAGAGAGCGGTGGGCTCAGCGCAACATTTGCAACGCCACGATGTCACACACGACCAACGTGATTCACGTTCACGCATTCATGGTGCAGAAATAACACAGTACCTCGTCTTTGAACTTCCTCTAAGCAATCACGATCAGGGAAGTCAAAGAATAAACGAGGTCTGTCTCACGCCAACGTAAGCCGGGGTTTCAGGATGCTAGCTGATGTGGAAGTTGAGCGTAAATAAAGGACGGGAGGCATGGCTACGGCTAGGCGAGTTTGTCATTTGCACAGAACGTCTCTGTTGGCAACAGCCAAGGGACCTTCTCGACTCGCACAACACACAGGATATAATGCTTTGGGCTATATCCTGTTTGCTCGTGTTAACAAAATAAGGGTATCCTTAAAAATAGCGTACAGCAACATTGCGGCAGCAAACAAAGTACACTACTTCTCAAAAGGAAGCGTGTACTCTTGGTGACATTTCTATTCAGGTTGAATGGTTTGGTTTGGTTTGTCCAGCATGCGGCCCTGGAAGACACTCATAGTAAGTTCATCAAAAGTTCACATCATCAAACAATTCATTGACAACTTCGGACATTCCAAAAAGAACGCTGGTCAGCGCCCTCATTTCAACCACAGAAAACTTTTATGACCCTGCCTTTTAAAAGCATTGGTATCGCAAATCGTTAGGAACCGGAATTGAAACGAGGAATCGGAATTGGATCGTTCAAATTCAAACGATGCCCAACCCTTTTTATAAATATATGAATATTTTTGTAGTCAGCTGTTTACGACCTTCTAAATACGTTTTTTAAGATTATTAGAGGCCTCTAGACGTGAAATAACACCCCTACAGTCACCTTTACTCTCATGTTACCCAAGACTGTCGACATAATAAAAGAAAATAAGACACATATGGCATAAGAGAGTGCCTTGTTGTTGTTCCTTTTTTTTATGTCCGGTTTCTGTACAGTACTTCCTGTGGTGGCTATTATCTCATCAATGTGAGATTGCTGACACCTAGTGACCAGTGTAGAATGCTACATGTCATCACAGCATCTTTGAATGCGTCTTCTGAATGCCTTGTATTTGTATTTTATTTCACTTAGTCATTTTTATGCTTACTTTAGGCAAAAAAAACACAGTAAATGTGCTTTTGTATGCCTTTTCTTTGACTACAACCACTAAACAGCATAAGTTATTCATTCACATATTTTTGAGAAGTATTTACCTCCTAAATCACTAACGGCGTCCACAAAACCAATGAAGAACATCAACTACAGTAATAAAACACGAAATAAACAAGTTTAAAATAAAATAAATACAAATATCAAAAGAAATCAATTGTCACACAAGTGTAAAAAGAAGTTAAGCAATGTCAAACATAATGAAAAAAAGTCTGTGTTAACGTTGCTAACAAGTGAGGAAGTGAAGTGCGGTGGAATTTGTGTCCAATTTGTACAAAGACCGCGAATTTCCCCGCACGCACCCTCGCCCCATCACGCTTTCTGAGTTTATTAGCCACCCTCCCTTTTTTTTTCTTATGCTGCGTTCCTTTGCGAGATTAATTCCTCTCTTCCCATCTTCGGCCTGTCAGCTCGGCGTACGGAGTCATTTTTTAAAGGCCGCCGGTTCCCGAGGACGAGAGACTGATTGAGTTGTGGCCTTTTTGCGAGCGGCTAAAGAGCACAATTGATGGCCAACGCGTTAAAAGAGGAAAAACACTTTTTCCCCATCAGAGAAAAGCTCAAACATGAATGAGAACAGCAGCGCAGGAAGTTGTGTGCATCCAAACAAAAGGGACGCATGAGCTCGAGGTTTCCTTTAACGTGAGCGGCCGACTGAAACGAGCCTGAAGGAGTGAATGAAGGAGTGAATGACGGGCCGAGCGTCAAGGTGGCTTTGGGGGCTGGGGAGGGGGGGGCGTCCTCCGGGACATGAGCTAATGTGGGCGCTGACAAGAGAGCGGGAGAAGCAATACGGAAACATGACAGCTGCAGAGATGAACGCACAGTGAATCTCCAACGAGGGACAAGCTCATCTTTGACACGTTCTTTTCTTTACGTCGGCATCGCCTTCTTTCAGCAAAAACTGAACCGCTTGTTTAACCATTCATCACTTCATCTCTGAACAACCTTGGGTCGCACACGCCCGGCCTGAGCAGTGACTTGCACGGCTGTGGGGTGGCGCCCTCGCGCTGACTCCGCTTTACGCGTCACAAATGCATGCAAACAAAAAGGAAATCAGCAAATGAAACCAAATTCCCCCCGCAGGTGCAAAGAGAAAGGATCCTCTTGAAGCTTCACAGAGACATTCATGGGGGAGGAGGAGGAGATCGCATTCACCACCAACAGAGAAGAAGAAGAAAGCAAAAAGAAGGTGAAGACTTGGAACAGAAGCAGAAGAAGAAGTCAAGGAAGAGAAAGTAAAAGAAGAAGAGGAAGAAAAGTAGCAAGAAGGAAAGGAAGCAGAAGCAGAGGTAGAAGAAGAAAAAGAGGAACAAGAAAAGGAAGAGGAACATGAAGGAGAAGTACGGGAAGAGGAAGAATCAGAAGAGGAGGAGGGGGAGGAAGACAAAGAAAAAGAGGATCAAGAAAAGGAAGAAGAAGAGGAACAGAAAGGAGAAGTAGAAGAAGTGGAAGAAGAAGGGCAAGAAAAAGAGCAAGAGGAGGAAGAAGAAAGAAACACGAAGGAGACATAGAAGATAGAAGGGGAGAAGAGAAACAGGAGGAAGAAGAAGAGGAGGAACAGGAACAAAAAGGAGAGGAAGAAAAGGAGGTGAAAAAGAAGAGGGAGATGAAGAATAATAAGAAGAGGAACAGGAAGAAGAAGACAAAGGAGGAAAAGGAAAAAAGAAGAGGAACAGAAAAGAGAAATGGGGAAGAGGAAGCGGAAGAAGAAGTGAAAGAGGAGGAGTAACAGGAAGAGGAACAGCAGAAAGAAATACAAGGAGAGGAAAAAGAAGAAAAAAGGGAAGATAGAAGAGGAAGAAGAAGTGGAGGAAGAAGAAGAAGAAGAAGAGGAAGAAGGATAAGAAGAGGAAGAAGCAGCTTTCTCGTGAACTCATGTCTGCTGTCCACTTCCAGCAGAGCAGCTGATTAAGCACACATTGATTAGCGCAGCCTCATTAGCATCCTGTTTGCGTTGACCCCACCTCTGCCATTTCCCAGCACCGGACGCACACGCTTGCACACACACACACACACACACACACACGCACACACACACACACGGACATGCATGCACGCACACACACATACACACGCACACACACACACACGGACACGCACACACACACACCTGCTAAACACGGGGAAGGACGGGAGCGAGATGGAGCTGAGCCAATTTAGCGGTGGTTCTACGTTCCTACCCTCACCTATGGTCATGAGCTTTGGGTAGTGACCCAAAGGACGAGATGGAGTTCTCGCCGTAGGGTGCCTGGGCTCTCCCTTAGAGAACGTGAGAAGCACTGTCATTTGGCAGAAACTTGGAGTAGAAGCACTGCTCCTCCGCAATGAGAGGAGCCAGATGAGGTGGCTTCTGGTCAGGATGCCTCCCGGACGCCTCCCTGGGGAGGTGTTCAGGGCACTTCCGACCCGTAGAAGGCCCATGACATATTGGAGAGACTATGTCTCTCAACTGGCCTGGGAACCCCTCGGTATCCGCCGGGACATCTGGGCTTCCCTGCTTAGGCTCCTGCCCCCACGACCAGACCTGGGATAAGCGGTAGAAGATGGATGGGCGGATGAATGGATCCTACACTGTATGATTCTGCATTCTTGTAACCTGAGCTGAACTCAACGCATCACAGGAATACAAAAAAGCTTGCACATTGAGTCCAGGGCATGACGCAAGATGAAAATAACCCCAACTGGAAGGCAATCAAATGTGTGTGTGTGTGTGCGGCGCCGTCCAATGGTGACACATTTTTGTAAAAATAAGCGTCAGAAGAAAATAAACGTGTTGCTGATTCCTCCAGCAGCCATCTGTTGCTGGAAGACTCACACAGAGAGAGAAGAAGGAAGGGGCGGGTGGCGCTGGCGAGCGAGCAACAACACTTTTTCTAACTCTTGGGGTTTTTTTCACGCAACTCTCCGCAGGCCGAGACGCCGCACTTTACCCGTGGGGACCAAGTTTGAATTTAGCGCTTACAAAAGACGACTCCTGTCAGGTTTCGCGCGGTGCTCGTGCAAGGCCTTGTTTTTACGGGAATACAAAGAGCAACGGAGCAAACACACACCGCAACAGAATGACCCCATGCGGCGTCCCGCTTGTCAAAGGTGCGTTTTCTTCACATTTTTTTTGTAAGCGTTTGCTCGGCGCTGAGCTTGACTTTGTGGAGTGTGACAAACAACCCGGCGGGCTCGGAGCCCACAGCTCAGCGAGCATTCCAACAATGCCATATTACCGCATTAATATTTCACGTCTAATGTTCCGCTAACTGGCATGCGGGCAGCTGGCAACGCGCCGTCGCTAGCAGCATGTCCAGCTCCTACTGTATGTTCTTGCTGCGGGGGGGACGAAACAAACAACATTTCATGAGCAATTGCTGGGAATAAAGCTGAAATGGCAAAGGACTAAAAATGCTAACACATCACAACATATCACAGCAATCCACGGGTACCCTTGTCCGACTCTTCCTCTCTAACATATGTTTGGGCTGCTGGCCCCAACTGGACACACATTTAGTTCTTTGATCCTATTTGCTGTGCTATTAGCATTAGCGTAGCATTTCTCATTTACGGCTTTGCTTTTTGCAGGTTTACACAAAACCACATCACTATTCCCATAAAGGCGATCCAGATATCAATCATGTCAAACCCAGGCAGTATCGGTATCAGATCAATTCTGCCGTGTGTTATGAACGGCCAAGGCCGTGAGACAGGAATCCAAAAATGCAGAGTCGGATAAGTGAAACAGAAAAAGTCTTTAATACAAAAATGGACAACAAAAGGGTACCAAAAACAACACAAGAAACAAAGTACAACAAAAATACATCCGGACCTAGTCGCGGGAAATAGTAACAAAAAACACTGCTTGCAAGGTGAGCTGAGCAGGGAAAAATACGAACAAGTAACGAAAAGAGCTGCTAACAAAAAACTAGCAGAAAGTACCAAAAATACAGCTACTGCTGAAGACGTCAAGCAGGCAGGTAGGTACTTACAGGGAAGCCGAGCGAGGGTCAGAAAGCCAAAACACAATGCACAAGGACAAGCTGGAAGGAGCTGAACAGGGTGTAGCAAAGGGACAATCTGGCACTGGATGTGAGTAAGCACACAGCTTAAATAGAACAACTAATCAGGCACAGGTGAAGATGATCAGCAATCAGGGTGCTCAGGAGTGTGCTGCAACAGAGAAGCAGTAGAAGGCAGTACCGCAGCACACAATCCTGACAGTATCCCCCCCTTTTATAAGACGCCCCCTGGCGGCCTACCTGGTTTATTGGGGTGAGCGGAGTGGAAGTCGGAAATGAGGGAGGGATCCAGGATACGGGAGCAGGCGACCCAGGAGCGCTCTTCTGGTCCATATCCCTCCCAGTCGACCAAATACTGCACCCCCCTCCCCCTTCTTCTCGAATCTAATAGGGCTCTCACCGTATACGCGGGCTGGCCGTCGATGATGCGGGGCGGGGGTGGAGCCTCGACCGAAGGGCACAGTGGACTGGTAGCGACAGGCTTGATGCAGGAGACGTGGAAGACTGGGTGGACTTTAAGAGCCGGTGGAAGCTCCAGCTTGACAGCTGACTTGTTGACTATTGTTTTGATCTTGTAAGGTCCCACGAACCTTGGAGCCAGCTTCCGAGAGGTCCCTGCCAGCGGAAGGTCTTTAGAAGACAGCCATACCTCCATCCCAGGCTGGTAATCAGGTGCGGGAACCCGGTGCCTGTCAGCAATCCGACGGTTGTGTTCTGCTGTTCGTGTTAATGCAGCCCGGGTCTCTCGCCAAATGCGTCGGGCGCGTCGAAGGTGTACGTGAACAGCCGGGACGGTAATCTCTGCTTCCTGGGAGGGAAAAAGCGGGGGCTGGTAACCAAACACAGTCTTGAAGGGTGACATACCTGTCGCCGAGCAGGGTAACGAGTTGTGGGCATACTCGATCCAAGGGAGGTGGGTTGACCAGGAGGAGGGGTGTCGATGACAAACGCACCTAAGTGCTGCTTCCAAGTCCTGATTGGCCCGCTCCGTCTGGCCGTTGGACTGTGGGTGGTATCCAGAAGAGAGACTAACGGTCGCCCCCAATGCCTTATTAAATGCCCGCCAAACTCTTGACGCAAACTGAGGCCCTCTGTCCGAAACAATGTCTGTAGGTATCCCGTGTAGGCGAAAAACGTGCCTCACCAACAGTTTAGCTGTTTCCAGGGCCGTGGGCAACTTGGGGAGCGACACAAAATGCGCCATCTTAGAAAACCTGTCTACGATATTGAGTATGACGGTCCGGCCATATGACGAGGGTAATCCAGTGATGAAGTCCATTGCGATGTGGGACCATGGCCGACCAGGGACAGGTAACGGCTGAAGCAAACCGGCAGGAGGGCGATGGGAAGCTTTACCTCTGGCGCAGACGGAGCAGGCGGCGACAAACTTCTTAACGTCGGCTGTCATGGTAGGCCACCAGAACCTTTGGGAGACCAGGAATAGGGTTCGTCGAATCCCCGGGTGGCAGGCAATCTTCGACGAGTGACCCCACAGCAGCACCTCGGATCTGAGTCGTTCAGGAACAAACAATTTCCCCTCAGGGCACCCCTCTGGTAGTTCCGTTTCCTCCGCCGCCTCAGAGACCCTCCTCTCCACCTCCCACTGGAGAGCGCCGAGTATCCGGGCGACAGGTACGATGGTCTCCGGTGGTGAGTTCGACTCCACCGGGGAAAAGATCCTTGATAATGCATCAGGCTTAATATTCCGTGATCCAGGTCTGTAAGTGATAGAGAAATTAAACCTTGTTAAGAACAGTGACCATCTGGCTTGGCGAGAGTTGAGTCTGTGCGCTGAGCGTATATATGCCAAGTTCTTGTGGTCCGTAATAACTACCAACGGCTGGGCTGCACCCTCCAGCCAATGTCTCCACTCCCGCAGCGCAAGCACAATGGCCAGCAGTTCCCGATTACCCACATCATAATTTCTCTCTGCCGAGGTGAGGCGACGTGAGAAAAAGGCACACGGGTGCAGCTTCTGGTCGACTGGTGAGCGCTGGGATAGGACCGCCCCCACTCCCGTATCCGAGGCATCAACCTCAACGATAAACTGCAAGGCAGGATCAGGGTGAGTAAGGACAGGGGCAGACGTAAACAGTGTTTTAAGCTTGGTAAACGCTTTCTCAGCTTCAGGAGACCAAACAAAGGGAACTTTTACTGATGTAAGCCTTGTCAGAGGTTCTGCCTTTATGCTGAAATTACGAATGAACTTCCGGTAGAAGTTCGCGAACCCCAAGAACCTCTGCAAGTGCTTCCTTGATTTGGGAGAAGGCCAATCGACCACCGCCTGGATCTTGGCGGGATCGGCTCTTAACTTGTCCTTCTCCACTATAAACCCTAAAAAGGACACAGATGTGGTATGAAACTCGCACTTCTCCGCTTTGACAAAAAGGCGATTCTCCAACAACCGCTGAAGGATGCAGCGTACGTGCTGGACATGCTCCTGAAGGGAATTAGAAAAGATCAGGATGTCATCTAGATAAACAAAGCAGCAGTGGTTAATCATATCCCTAAGAATATCATTTATTAAACTCTGGAATACAGCGGGTGCATTGGTGAGGCCGAAGGGCATAACGAGGTACTCGAAGTGACCGAGCGGTGTATTAAAGGCCGTCTTCCACTCGTCCCCCTCTCTAATACGAACCAAGTGGTAAGCATTCCTAAGGTCGAGTTTGGAAAAAATCTTGGCCGAATGAAGGGACGAAAAGGCGGAGTCCATGAGAGGAAGCGGGTAACGGTTCTTAACGGTAATGTCATTAAGGCCGCGAAAATCAATACAAGGCCGCAGCGACTTATCTTTCTTTTCGACGAAGAAAAAACCGGCCCCCAGTGGAGAGGACGAGGGGCGAATAAGTCCGGCAGCCAGAGAGGACGCAATGTATTCCTTGAGAGCAAGTTGCTCGGGTCCAGAGATGCTATAAAGTCTAGCATTGGGTAACGGTGCTCCCGGGAGGAGTTCGATAGCGCAGTCATATGGACGATGGGGGGGTAAACTCTGAGCTCTATCCTTGCTAAAAACCATGCGGAGATCATGATAGATGTCAGGAACACCGGTAACGTCAATATTCTCAGGGCTGTTAGGCTTACCAGAAACTGTGGGTACCGCGGAACGTAAGCAATTAGCAAAACAATGGCTACTCCAATTGATTATCTGTCCCCTCGTCCAATCCACCATCGGGTTATGAATTTGCAGCCAAGTGAGACCCAAAACTACGGGTGCGGATTGAGACGGAGCGATAAAAAAACTAATGGACTCATGGTGGTTGCCGGACAACTGAAGGGATAACGGAACGGTTCTATGAGTGACTACCGCCAAGGGACGTCCATCCAGTGAGTGGACCTCCTTATGGTCCCTCAACTCAACCCCCTGAATGCCATGTTTCTTAACAAAATTAGAGTCAATAAAGCAATCATCCGCCCCCGAATCTACTAATGCGGAAACCTGAACATTGACGCCCCCTCCCGTAATGAGTCCCGTCACCTGTAGTCTCTTAAAGACTGCTGGAGTTGGAGCCGACGCCGGAGGCATCTCAGCATACTCACAATGGACCTGAGCAGGCTGACTCTCCCTTAACTTGGATACGGAGGTCGATCCTGCTCCAGTCTCCTTAATGACGTCAGGAGGGAATCCGGAGCGGCGTGTCGGGCGCGCTGGACATCTGCTGATGGTGTGGTTGGGCTCGCCGCAGTACAGGCAAAGGCGGAGTCGTAGCCTGCGTGACCTCTCTGCAGCAGACAGGCGTCTTCCCCCCAGTTGCATCGGTTCCGCAAAATCCTCGGTGGCCGCCGTAGATGGGACTCCCTCTGTTCCGCTGGTTCCAGGTGTTAGTGGTATCAGCCGAGTCTCCTGACGGTGGTTCTTGGCTGATCCTGCAGGTAGTCCCTCACTCCGTTCCCGGAGGCGATTATCCAGCCGTATGGCTAGGTCGATAAGCTCGTTGAGCGTGGTGGTGAACTCCCTCACCGCCAGTTCATCCTTAATCCGCTCGTCAAGAGCCTTGCGAAATATTCCGCGGAGCGCCTCCTCGTCATATCGGCTTTCTGCCGCCAGCACCCTAAAGTCCACCGAAAAAGCCGCTACCGAGCGTTTGCCCTGTCGTAGGTCCAACAATTGGTTACCGGCCTCCCTACTACGGATAGGGTGATCGAAGACCTGTCGTAGCTCCTCCAAAAAGACGGAATAGGAGGTGCGCAACTCCGGCTTAGCTTTGCTCACCGCTATAGCCCACGCTGCTGCTTTATCAGTAAGTAAGCTCATTATAAACGCTATCTTGGCCTGGTCGGAATAGTAAGTGCTGGGTTGTTGGTCAAAAATCAGGGTACACTGGTGTAAAAATTGTCTGCAATCCATAGATTCCCCCGAAAAGCGTGGGGGGGGTGGGAGGCTAGGCTCGCGACTATTACTGCTGCTGGCAGCAGGTGCGATTCGAACAACCTCTGATGAGGGAGCTGCACCCTCCGACTGTCCTGGGTGAGCGCCAAGTCCCAGATGCTGCTCAATAGCACTAATGCTAGTGGCGAGGGCAGCCAGGGACTCCATAACTCCCCGGAGGGATTGCTCATGGCTGCTGACAAGCGCACCTTGTTGGGATAATGCGGCCTTGATATGTGCGAACTCTGCGGATTCCATGTTTGGCCAGATTGTTCTGTTATGAACGGCCAAGGCCGTGAGACAGGAATCCAAAAATGCAGAGTCGGATAAGTGAAACAGAAAAAGTCTTTAATACAAAAATGGACAACAAAAGGGTACCAAAAACAACACAAGAAACAAAGTACAACAAAAATACATCCGGACCTAGTCGCGGGAAATAGTAACAAAAAACACTGCTTGCAAGGTGAGCTGAGCAGGGAAAAATACGAACAAGTAACGAAAAGAGCTGCTAACAAAAAACTAGCAGAAAGTACCAAAAATACAGCTACTGCTGAAGACGTCAAGCAGGCAGGTAGGTACTTACAGGGAAGCCGAGCGAGGGTCAGAAAGCCAAAACACAATGCACAAGGACAAGCTGGAAGGAGCTGAACAGGGTGTAGCAAAGGGACAATCTGGCACTGGATGTGAGTAAGCACACAGCTTAAATAGAACAACTAATCAGGCACAGGTGAAGATGATCAGCAATCAGGGTGCTCAGGAGTGTGCTGCAACAGAGAAGCAGTAGAAGGCAGTACCGCAGCACACAATCCTGACACCGTGATGGAATCGATGTTTTTCAGGTATATTTTTTAACTAGCGTATTTTGCCCATCTGTCCATGACAATATTTAATACCGTATTTTCTATGATTATTTTCATTTTTCAGTTTTTATTTTAATATTTTAATCAAATGATTTAATTTACATTTCAATATTTGAATACATAATATCAGGCAAGAGCAGTGTATCACATCCAGTAGTTGGTAGGACTAATAGAAATTACGTTTTAAAAATTACATTTAAAAAATATATTTCAAGAAAAGGGCCACACGGTGGATGAGTGGTTAGCACACCGTCACACAGGCCACACAGTCTGGAGATGGGAAGACCGGTTCGATTCTCCCTTGGGCATTTCTGTGTGGAGTTTGCATGTTCTCCCCGTGTGTGGGGGGGTTTTCTGGGTACTCCGGTTTCCTTCCACATTCCAAAAACATGCATGTTAGCTTCATTGGAGACTCTAAATTGTCCATAGGTATGAATGTGAGTGTGAATGGTTGTTTGTCTATATGTGCCCTGCCATTGGCTGGCCACCAGTCCAGGGTGTACCTTGCCTGTCACCCCAAGTCAGCTGGGATAGGCTCCAGCATGCCCCCGTGACCCTAATGAGGAGAAGCAGTATACAAAATGGATGGATAGATTGGAAGAAAAGACTGCATCTCAGCTTTGTGATAAAACGTATTAGTATGAACTTCGCTGGCGAAATTGGCCAATGACGTACAGTCAAACCTGTCTTAGCGGCCACCTTTATAGAACGGCCACCTGCCTATAGCAGCCACTGAAAAATCCCCCCCAGCAAATGTACATGTTATAGACACTGTGTATAGCAGTCACCTGTCCAACGCGGCCAGCGGCCACCCATTTTGTCTCCCTTGGTCAATATCTGACCGCATATAGCGGCCAAATTACCAACTCAAGTAGAAGCTTCATGCATGAAAAAGTTTTGTTTTTCAATCAATGAAGCCGTCGTGTGTAGACTTTAATTACTGAGTCGTAGCTCAGTCACAATCATTCACAAGATCCACACAAACTGTCAGTTGTTCCACATGAAAAAGCCGTCTTCTTTTGAGCTTGCTATTTCCTGGTCAAACATGGAACTTTAAGAGCATTTGCACCAAAACATTACCGCAAAGTATGCTGGGAACAGGACGTGCTCCCAGCAACGCTACAGTAAAAAAAAAAACATATGCTAGCATGCATGCGGCAGCGGGAGCAAAACTGAGTTTGGTTGTACTTAATTGAAGTATTTTAGAATGTACTCACGTTATTTTTCATCAATCCTCATCCACAAATCCATCAAAGTCCTCATCTTCTGTATTCGACACAAACAAGCCGTCTTCTTTTCCGTTCGCTACTAGTCTGTTAACTTGTCAGTGTTATTCAGCTCCGAAGCAAAGAAGGGAACTTCTCCTGTTTCTTCTGCCAACTTTATTTATTGAACGCGGCCACCAGACAGCAGCTCAGAACACACACACATCTCTCAGCATCGTCTCTCCTTCCTGCTTGCCCACAAGGCAAAGGTTAAACAAGCCCCACTACATAGCTGTCCAGCCAATGCCTGTAAGAAATGACACCGTTTATTTCCTGGTGTGCACTGGTCAATACTGTAATGCCGCTTGTTGTGGGGAAGGAGAGACTCACGTCGCCGATGCACTTTAATGGCTTTATTAACAGCGGAGAACACTGCAGGACTTTACATCCACGCCAACATAAACACACTTCCCAACTCTCTCCAAACTCACAGCTAGCACTGAGCCGAGCTCTCCTGCTCGGGACGCCCACCGTCACTTCCCGTCACTTCCTGATGAACTAAAGCTGTAATGACACTCTGCCGTATAAAAAGTAAAATATTAAAAACAAGCGTAAGACATTACTAGCACAGCTTTGTTCTGTGGGTCGTGGATAATAACAAGCCTAGTAGTGCTGTACAGCTTTTATCCGCAGTCCCACAGTGCCCTCTACTGGTCAACATTAGTATTATTTCTTTTTCCCCCCTTTTTTTTCTTTTTTTTTCCTCTACTGGTCAACATTCAAACTGGACGCCAACCTGTCTATAGAGGCCACCTGTCTATAGCGGCCACTAGAGGGAGTCTGCAAGAGTGGCCGCTATTGACTGTATTGCAAGCTACACTTTCATAGGCCCCTAGAGCACATGTGTCAAACTGGTGCCCTGGAGGGCCGAGACGCTGCAGGTTTTCTCTCCAAGCAGTTTCTTCAGCAGGTGATTTAATTGATGAGCTCCTTCTCTCAAACTGAAGGTGTTGATCATTAAAATCACCTGCTTTAGTAACTGGCTGGAAAAAAAACCTGCAGTGTCTCGGCCCTCCATGGCACGAGTGTGACACCCCTGCCCTAGAGTCTACTCAACAAATGCACTGAAAATCTCAAGTATCAAACTGAAGTCCGAGTCGTTGATGTCAAAGTCCGAGTCCAAAGTCATCAAAAATGTCACTAGAGTCCACACGTGGTGTCGCTGTCGCCCACCACTGATCAAAATGAATGGAGCGGTGTGACCTACAGACTAAGAACCCCCCCTGAATAAAGCCTCCTGACGCTCATCATGTTAAATCACGTAGCAAACGTAACGTCAGAGTGTCACCATGAGCGCAGGCGGCGACAAGCGCAAAGTAGCTGACGTCTGTCGCCGTGTTAGCATGTGATGGCACATTTTGCCCGCACGCTCGTTAGGGCAAAAGCATTGGGTCACGTGCGTGTGGCGCGGCAGCGCATGGATGGCACACCTTATGGCTGCGTGAGGCCACATGACTTTGCATGACTTGGCAGCGTGGCGCGCACGTACCTGCTCAGCCTCCGCAGGTGGCGCCGACAGGTTGTAACAGACATGGAAGCGGCCATTAGCGGGCACGGCGTGTGTGCGTCACGTTACGCGGCCGGCTAAGCGGTTGACGAACCAAAACAGTCAGATGGCAGAATCAAACCGGCGGGCCAATTTTGTTCAGCGGTGCGGGAGGCAGAGGGGGTGCATGGGGGTGTGCTGTGACTGAACCCAAAAGTGTAGATTTGCCATGAGGAGGAGTGTATGACGTCCTGTATGTTGTCCCGTGTATATTCGTGTGTGCGTGTGCTGCCATGGAGGGAACAGATGGGCGGGGGAAGTGGACTCCTGTGCCTGAGGAATACTGTGGCGCCGAGGATCCGAGCACCGCCTACGTTCCACCCTGGGCCCCGGTTACCCACTACAGCACATGGAGCCCATCCAGCACCAGCAGAACCATGGCGGACCAGCCCCCCGCGCCATCTGTCTCCTAGGACAGACAACTTCACCCCCCCCTACATCCATCCTCCCTCTTCCATGTGCTTTTTTTCTTTCCTCAGCGCCATGTCCTCACCAGCCCCCCCACCTCCGAGTGGAAAGCAAGAACACAAAAAAAAACTGGGCCGACAGTCACATGAAAATTGTACATGTTGATTGTTTGGCACAGGCGGAGGAATATTTAGCGAGTGGACTCAAGTGGGCGACGGGGGAGCCAAATGCATCGCAACGTCCCGTGCGTTGCCAAGATGGGGGGACGAAGGGGACGAGCCTCCGTTTTAACATCTTGGCAAGAAAGAGAGCATCCAACATGATCGCAAAAAATCCAAATTTTTTTTTTTTATGTGACAAAAAAATGTAGGTACACAAAATTGTCTGCTGTTGTTCTAAATCAGGGGTCGGGGGTCGGGGGTCGGGAAGCTTTTTGGTTAGGAGAGCCATAAACGCCGCATATTTAGCTCTTTGTCGTTTGCTTGTTGCTGTTCAGAATGACTTGAAAAGTGCTGAATGGATTTGGACGACATCTTCAGGAATTGTCGGAAACGGGACATGGAAGAACTGGTATGTTTTTGGGGGTGATCTGGGTCGCCGTGTGGATCCAGGGTTTTTTAAAGGCAAGTCTACGTATAGAGCAGCGTTGGTACTTCGAAGTGCTTTACAGGAAAGACGGGTCATTACATCAAATTCCATAAATCCTTCTATAAAAAAATACAATAAAATACAAACTGAAGAGTTTCAGCTGCCAAATACGTGTTTTCAGCCTGGATTGGAACATTGCTGAAGCTGAGGACTGCTCATCTTCTGGAAGATTGTTCCAGATAAAACTGCCTCACTGTGTTTCGTCCCGACTCCGGGCACCCGCAGAAGACCCCCTCCCTGAGCCTCTCAGCGCCTGAGATGGTTTATGCAGCTCTAACATGTCAGAGACGTACTTTGGCACAAGACCATGAAAAGACTTCCCTAAAAAAGGATTCCTTAACTTTGGGGTCTGCGCTGTCCGAGTGCTTCTCTCGTTTAGAATGTGGCCCCCACTGGAAAACACCCCTGGATTAAATGTGTTGTAGTGAGCAGCAGAACCCTTTCATGATTACAATAAGCGTCACTTCCTGTTCTATGGTTATCATTACACTTCCTTGTCCGGCTTCACTGGTCCGCCTCTGTGGCAGCATCACGGAAAAACACAAAAAAGACAAGAAAAAAGCAAAAGACACAGTGGAGGGTGTCCAGACTCCACCAAAGGAAGACAAAAGCTAACATTATAAAAGACATGGGGGGGGGGAGTGGCTGCTATTGGACTACGGTGCTGATGGGGGTGTCATACAACGTCATGTGAAACATCCCAGCTATCCGTTTAAAAAAGCAAACACAAGCAACGCAGCCTGCATGTCACATTAGTGTTAAAGGTTACCAAGCAGCAAGTAAAGTACGTAAAGTACGTAAAGTACGTAAAGTACGTAAAGTACGTACAGTATATTACCTTCCATCTTATTGCTACAATGAGCCACGGCCAATAAAAAAAGAGCTGTGGGCAATAAATGGGCCCCGGGCCGCCCATTGAAGAACCCTGCTTTAGTGTACTTTTGGAAGAGTAAACCGTGTAACTAGTAACTGGTGCGGCTGAAGAGTAAACCGTGTAACTAGTAACTGGTGCAGCTGAAGAGTAAACCGTGTAACTAGTAACTGATGCGGCTGAAGAGTAAACCGTGTAACTAGTAACTGGTGCGGCTGAAGAGTAAACCGTGTAACTAGTAACTGATGCGGCTGAAGAGTAAACCGTGTAACTAGTAACTGGTGCAGCTGAAGAGTAAACCGTGTAACTAGTAACTGGTGCAGCTGAAGAGTAAACCGTGTAACTAGTAACTGGTGCAGCTGAAGAGTAAACCGTGTAACTAGTAACTGATGCGGCTGAAGAGTAAACCGTGTAACTAGTAACTGGTGCGGCTGAAGAGTAAACCGTGTAACTAGTAACTGGTGCAGCTGAAGAGTAAACCGTGTAACTAGTAACTGGTGCAGCTGAAGAGTAAACCGTGTAACTAGTAACTGGTGCAGCTCAAGGAGATACTGCACTTAATCGGTGTCTGAGTAAGACAATTAGCCTTCATGTGGGTGGACACCCCCGTCAGGCCCACTCCTAATCACATGTCCCTCAGCCTTTTACCCAAGGGGGGCCGTGTGATGTCCCACAATGCGATAATGAGGCCACTGTGGCCGTGACACCACGCTGGGTGGGAAGGTCGCTTTGGGTGTCTTCAGGACCGATAATGAGGGACAAACTCCGCTAGGCGTTGAGGGCGGCAGGGAGGGGGGTCACATGGAGTTTGGAGGCGAGCGCAGCGGGAGATTCAACATGAAGCGGGGAGGCGGGGGGGCCGGAGGAAGACGGGGGGGAAGAAAGACCTGGATGCAAAATAAAAGAAAGATGGCTGACAGCAAATGAATGGCGAAGCATCGCTGATCATTTACTGCTGGTCAGGCGGGGGCACAACGCCGACAGCGACGGCCATTTAATAAATGGATGTTTGCTGACGAGGAAAGAGAACACGCTATGTTTGCTAGGAATCACATGAACATTACACGGACGTCGTGTGCACAGCAATGAGCTCATGCCTTCTCTGGAGGGCATGTGACAAAAAACATTTAACGCAGGGGCGTCAAACTCCTTGTCAGCTTTGCCTTAAAAACGAGGGGATGGTGCAATTCTCTCACGTCGAGTTACATCCCAGCCAAGACCGGTTTCACTCTTTCGTGGTGCAAAACGAGAGTCGTTAGTGAGACCTCTGCCTGGCAACGACAGTCACTGAAAGCACCAAAACCGAACCAAAACAACCTCCAATTGCATGGGCTACATTTTTGGCGTGCATTATTGCCAGGCTTTCATGGGCCCCAAATAACGATCTGGAGGGACGAATCTGGCCCCCGGGCCTTGAGTTTGACACCTGTGGTCCAGAGTGCCCACCTCCCTAAGAAACACCCACACAATAATATTCATTATTAGGGCTGTCAAAGCTTTTTTGCACGAGATTGCGCACGTCCTGTTTGACCCTCGGCCCACACCGTAGTTTGAGGAAGTAGCATAACTGTGGAGCCACAAGCGGGAACAAATATTGAGCCGAAACGTACAAAGAAAAGGGCATTTTGAAAGGTCATAGCCCCGGCAGATGCATCTCACAAGAAGACCAAAGTTATTCGTATCTCCTGTCGCTGTGATCGGAATTGTCACGAAGTACGTCAACTTGCCAGAGAGACGCGCGAAGGTACTGAAGCGCTGCTGGCATTTTTTATTGTCATTTATACAGCGGCCCCAAGTATATTATGTTCATTTCATGATGTTGACACAAACTCCTCATTCTCCTCCTACAACGACACCACAGTTAGCTTTAGCTAATGGACTGTTCCTTTAGTCAGGGACAACAAAGCCGCTGTGCGTTTTATTAATAAAGCTGTGAAAAACGTCTCTCAGGACTCCTTTGCTGCTTGCGTCTCCCACACATTTGGACCTCGCTCCTCCGTAACTTTCCACACTTCCTCTTATTTCTATCTCAAAATGAGTCTTTGTTCTCGCTCGTCTTCTGGGAGAATTTTCAAACACATTTCGGCCCATATCATCTCACAAGACTTTAGTAGGAAAAGAGTGTAATTGCTCTCAAAATGGATGGAAAATGGAAGCGTGCGGGAAGATCATTCAGGGTGTCCACAGAGTCTTTCCACAATCCAACAAATGAAGAGAGAAATGATTACAATATGAAAATCAGATTGGATTTGGAATTGAAAGAACAGAAGCAGAGGCGTCTCTCAAGTCTAACACAAGTAGTATTTACACAATTACACAGCAACAGCAAGCCAGGCAAGAAAAATACACCTTTTCATTCCACCAACGTTCTTTTGGGCATCCCAACCCGCTCATAAAGACCAAGATCATGCCTCAGGTCTGACGCACCTGATAGCATGGCTAACGTCCTGATAGCCTGGTTAACTTCCTAATAGTATGGCTAAATTCCTAATAGCCTGGTTAACTTCCTAATAGTATGGCTAAATTCCTAATAGCATGGTTAACTTCCTAATAGCATGGCTAACTTCCTAGTAGCATGGCTAACTTCCTAATGGCATGGCTAACTTAAATTCCTAATAGTATGGCTAACTTCCTAGTAGCATGGCTAACTTCCTAATGGCATGGCTAACTTCCTAATAGCATGGTTAAATTCCTAATAGTATGGCTAACTTCCAAATAGCCTGGTTAACTTCATAGCCTGGTTAACTTCCTAATAGTACTGTATGGCTAACTTCCTAATAGTATGGCTAACTTCCTAATAGCATGACTAACTTCCTAATGGCATGGCTAACTTCCTAATAGCATGGTTAAATTCCTAATAGTATGGCTAACTTCCAAATAGCCTGGTTAACTTCCTAATAGTATGGCTAACTTCCTAATAGCATGACTAACTTCCTAATGGCATGGCTAACTTCCTAATAGCATGGTTAAATTCCTAATAGTATGGCTAACTTCCAAATAGCCTGGTTAACTTCCTAATAGTATGGCTAACTTCCTAATAGCATGACTAACTTCCTAATAGCCTGGTTAACTTCCTAATAGTATGGCTAACTTCCTAATAGCATGACTAACTTCCTAATAGCCTGGTTAACTTCCTAATAGTATGGCTAACTTCCTAATAGCATGGTTAACTTCCTAATAGGAAGGCTCTACAACACCTGAACCATTTTGTATTCACTATGTCACTATGCATTCTTTACTTGTGTATCTTGCTTGCTGCTGTAACAGATATACTATAATAGCGTGGCTAACTTCCTAGTAGCATGGCTAAATTCCTAATAGCATGACTAACTTCCTCATAGCATGGCTAACTTTCTAGTAGCATGGCTAACTTCCTAGTAGCATGGCTAACTTCCTAATAGCACGACTAACTTCCTAATAGCATGGCTAACTTCCTAGTAGCATGGCTAAATTCCTAATAGCATGGCTAACTTCCTAGTAGCATGGCTAAACTCCTAATAGCATGTTTAACTTCCTGGTAGCCTGGCTAACTTCCTAATAGCATGGAAACATGTATTGAGGTAGCGTCTGTTTTGGTTAGAGCCTGACCTTGTGGAACAAATGAATGATGCTAACCAAGGTTCCATGTATAAAAACAGTTGATTACCATTTGATTATAGTATTGATGATAACAATTGAATCAACCATAAACTCCAGTGGACATTCCCGCTCACATGATTCAGGCTACTGCCATTAATTAGTCAACAGCAATACGACGCTAGCAGCACATGACCCGTGCCTTTTCCCGTGCTGACTCTCCAGCGGACTGATGGAAGGCCTCAGAGATGAAGAAGCAAGCCAGCAGCGTTCGGGCCATCAAACATTGATAATCCTGAGTGGGCGTGTGAGTGGAAAGTCTTAGCAAAACCGCTTGAAACAGTAGCAGAGCGCAGCAGCTTTAAAATATTAACCTTTTTATGGCGGCCTGATGGCTTAATTGCCAATCAATGGCCTTTTGCGGCGGTGGCGGTGGCGGGCTGGCAAGGGGATGGTGGTGATGAAAAATGCATGAGCATGTGAGGGGGGGGCACGGTACAGGTTGGTGAGCGTCACAGGGCTTTTGCGGTAGAAGCGGGATACATTTGTGATGTGTAGGGTGTGCTTTTTAACCTTGTAACAATGCTAGCAGCGACCCCAAAACCCCATCTATTTTTAGTGCTCGTCTTGGCTGTACGGGAAGGTTTTCCCTCCCGGGTCATGAAAGATTAAAAGCCCCGTCTGTACGAATTAAAGCGACAAAACTATCCTCGTGTGTGGTCCTGTTGTCTCCTGACGGACGCAGGAAACACTAAAATGTTTATGCCGCTAAACGTCACGAGTGGCACTCATTCCACCTGCTGTGGGTCCTGCTCGTCTTATAAATGTGAGTCGTTATCTGTTTATTGAAGCAACACCGCCACCTTTTTAAAACAGGGACCCCTAAGACTATGGTTCAACGTAGCCACGCCCCCTCCGTTAACCGCCAAGGTGGCTCCACTGAGGCCTCTCTGCTGTGTCGCGCCACTAAGCTGCCACCTCACCTGTCAGATTCAATTTAGGAGCAGGTGAGCTCAGCCGGCGGCTACCTACCAGCCGGCCACCGCCGCCTCCTTTTACGCTCCAGTTAGCCGCCTCCTGCAGGAATGCAGAAAACAAAGAACTAGAGCAGGAGTGTCCAAGCCGCTGAGGGCCGGCATGTGGAAGCACGCTAATATCCAATGTGGGTCAAGCTGCTCAATAAATAAGCTGTTGAATGAATGCAAAGAAAGAACAATAAAGCAAATGCTGGTAAGCCACAGGCCAAAAGAGCTGCGGGCCCTACATGGCCTCCTGGCCGCACTTTGGACCCCCCTGCAAGAGTTTTCCCCAACTGGTAGCAAAGAGCAAGGGGTTCCAACGTGACAGTGAGGTAATGGTTCCTGCTGATGATGTGTAGACAGCTTCCAAATGTCGGCCTTGAACGCATCGCTAGGCAGGAAAAAAGATCTTTGTCATTGATCACAATACTTCCTGGCAGCACAGACGCACGACCAGAATAGCATCGACATCCATCTTAAATGGAAGACCAAGCAGTCTTTGTTAGCGCTGAGTGAAGCCCTACTGACACCTGAAGAAATGATCAGAAGGTCTAGGACGCACACACGCACACACGCACACACACGCACACACGACGACTCGGAGAAGGAAGGACTTGAGTCAGCAGGAAGTTGAACATCAACGCAGAGCTTAAGGGATAACACTTCCCTGATCTGAAGCATCAACAGAACCAAGGCAGCTCAGCTCGCTGCCTTGCAGCAAAGAAAGTAGACGGTACTTCAAACCTGCTCTCCAATGGAACACTTCCGTCAGTACACTTCAGTAAGGACACTCGGGGCATCGAATCGATCGCGATTGGACTGCTCGGGTTGTCTCAGAAGACATTTCACCCATTCATGCTCAAACACGAGGTGGGACAAACACGTCAGACTAGATAGGACAGCTCCAGCCTGGTGCCAGATCTGATGTATTTACCCTCCAGAGGAGGAGGCACGTCCAACAGTCGTTAATATACAATGGAGGGGTGGGCTGGGGTGGGCTGGGTGGTATCACCTGCATCAGCATTCCGTTCACATGTAAACCAAGATGCCTGGTTTATTTGTTCAAGGCGAAAGGACTGAATCTTTTAGGACGGGATGACAGGACAGCACTGTGTGTGGGAGAAACGTGGTGCCGCAGACCCCCCCTCTGTTCACAGATGATTTCTCAACCTGAACGTCAATGGCCTTGGAAGGATAAATACTCTGGAACTTGCACCAATTTCTCAGACGACAGCTGTCCTATGTAGTCTGACTAGTATTTGTCCCACCTGGTCCTTTATCATGACCTGGCGAAGCCTCGGATGACGGTTGTTGCATTCAATGGCGTGGCTGGAAGGGAGCAGTCCCAGGCTTATTGAAGTAGTACTCCGTGTACACCGTGTACTTAGGGAGCAGTCCCAGGCTTATTGAAGTAGTACTCCGTGTACACCGTGTACTTAGGGAGCAGTCCCAGGCTTATTGAAGTAGTACTCCGTGTACACCGTGTACTTAGGGAGCAGTCCCAGGCTTATTGAAGTAGTACTCCGTGTACACCGTGTACTTAGGGAGCAGTCCCAGGCTTATTGAAGTAGTACTCCGTGTACACCGTGTACTTAGGGAGCAGTCCCAGGCTTACTGAAGTAGTACTCCGTATACACCGTGTACTTAGGGAGCAGTCCCAGGCTTATTGAAGTAGTACTCCGTATACACCGTGTACTTTCCTTCTGAACGCACCAATTTGTACCATGTAGCTCATCCATTACTGTCACACCCGAAATTACGATCGCAATATTTACCCACTTCTTCTTCTCTCCTTTTTAATGGTGACTTGCAACCACTAGACAGCAGAGCCCCCCCGTCATGATGACAGAAACAACAGCAAATAATGAATATGTAAATCATCAACTGTATTATGAATGTCTTTTCTGTATGACTCCAATTATTTTGAACATTTTTGTGTGTAAAAATCGCAAAATTTGCACATTTCCTGATCAAACACGCACTGCCTACTGTCTGAGTGCACTCACTGAGTGCACTGAGTGGCCTGCCAGTTTGTGTCTGTCAGCATGTGGCCAATAAAATGATGTACTAGAAGAACGTCTTACTCGCCGTGACCTTCTGCAGCCCGGGGGTTCGGCAGCAGCAACAACTGAAGCAAGGAATGTTTTATGCTCTGCTGAACAACTGAAGGGCCTTTACTGCCAACATGGAGGCTTGTACATCCAAGCTCATCAAGAGGGGATCAGACTTTTACAACAAAGTATCACACGTTTTCCTGGAGGGTAGGGTGCATGTACTTCATATCCAGAGAAAAGGTACCGGTGAGGGACCGCCAAACAGAAAGGGACAACCTAATCTGCTTACATAGACTTTTGGGGGGGTTACTGTGAAGACGGGGCAGTGAAGGAGAAGAAGAAGGCGGGCCAACAAAACCGACGTCTTTGATGGAGCCAGCACAGAGCCAGCACAGATGGTTGTGGAGATGCTGGTGTTTTAGCGGCCCACCTGAGTTGGCAGCTTCCTGCACCCAGACCGTGTTTTGTTCCCAACACGGCGCAAACCAGCAGGTAGAGACATGGAAGAGGGGGGGCGGGACTCCAGTGATGATGTACTCATTACCTCTCCTTCACAGTACAAGCGGTCCATCTGGGTTGAATGCAGAAAGGACTGTATCGATATCTTTTGTGATCCAATATTGCAGATGTGTGGATCATCAATGACTTGGCACCCTGACTCAGAGTCAGGTGACCTGTCATGATGTCGTTTCCTGCCAGACACCACATTTTCCCATAGAATGTGCCTCATTGAATGCATCAGTGAACGTCCAGTCAGGTTGAAGAACAAACACCGAGGGTGTGGCTTACATTTCCTTGAGCGCCAGACTGCTGGAGACATTCTCCAATAACGAGGTCATGATATTTGACTTGGTAAACATTAACTGTGCTTATGACTTGTCAAGCCTATGACTTTGGACTTGACTGCACCACTGACCTTCTCTCACCATAACATCAAATATTGATATTTTAAAAATATGGGGGCGCTTTAAAGACTTTCGCGTTCCATGTTCCTACGTTTATCCGGGACCGGGTCGTGGGGGCAGCAATCTCAGGAGGGAAGCCCAGACTTGGCGCTCCCCAGCCACCTCTTCAAGTCCCACCAGGTGGACACCAAGGTGCTCCCAGGCCGGCTGTGAGACATAATCCCTCCAGTGTGTCCTAGGTCTGCCCGGGACCTCACTGGAACACCTCACCAAGGAGGTGTCCAGACTAGATGCCTGAGCCACCTCAGCTGGCTCCTCTCCATGTGAAGGAGCAGCGGCCCGACTATGAGCCCCTGCTGGATGACTGAGCTCCTCACCCCGTCTCTTAGGGTGAACCCAGCCACCATGGAGGAAACTTACAATGACTGCATTACTGCAGACCTCATGCTCCAACCTTCCCCCACTCGTGAACAAGACCCCAAGATACAGTAGACGTCCCTAGAACATAAATAATCCGTTCCAGGAACCTTTATGTTATAGGGTTTTTATGTTATACGAAGCGTAAAATACATGTAAATAGCCTAATCCGTTCCAAGATCTTCCCAAGCTCACCCCTTTGGGCCTTCAAAATATTCAAAGTCCACCAAATATGATGGGAAAATATAAAAAACATTAGCATAAACATAGTAGAGTAACATTCCAATATAAAATAAGGTAATAAATAAGATTACTGTAAATGAATAAAAGTGAAAAACAAAAACAATCCTACCGTTTGCGAGATGTCTTGATCAGGAGCGCAAGTGGAGGCAGGAAGGAGGAGGACGACGAGCCTTAAAGAGTCTAAGAGTCAGCTGGTCTCACAGACAAACGCACACGCACTACACGATAATGCTGTGTGCCAAATTTAAAAAAAGACTTGCACTGACTTGACGCTTTATGTTATATGGAATTTCTTCTGTAATACGAAGCAAAACGTTACATAAATTCTTTATGTTCAGTGGAATTTATGTAAAAGGAGGTTTATGTTATGCGAGGTACTACTGTACTTGAACTCATCCCTGGGGCAGGACCTTGCTCCCTCCCCGCAGGGTGCAAGCCACCCTTTTCTGACGGAGTGCCATGGCCTTGGATTAGGAGGTGCCGAGTCTCATCCCAGAAGCTTCACACTCAGGCCAGCAGGACCACATCGTCTCCAAAAAGCAGACTTTTTGATGTCTTCATGGATCAGTACTTGAGGTGGCACCTCAAACGTCATTCCAATCTCTAAAATAAGGTTGTTGTGAGCTGAAGGGCTAAAATCCACCTGCCTGAGGGATGGTTGGCATCTTTTCCAAAGTGGTGGGGCACGATCATCACGTCCACGAGGGAGGAGGGTTTTCCTTCACGACGTCATTTAAACCACAACTTCAAAAGTGGATTTGAGCTTCTCTTCTGTGAAAAGTGAGGGAGATGATACATTTTGATCAGGCTTGGTGCTCAGGGGCAAATATTACTGTGACAATGACGAATATTGGGATCACTTTTGTCAAGTGAGATGATCAGTTTGTTGGAGTTTAGCAAATGGGGGCCACAATCCCATGCGTGCAAAGATCAATGCTTTTCAAACATCTGCCACGCAGCACGCATCTAACACCAGAAGACACCAGCGTTCCATTCCGCTTTGGTGTTTATCTGAGAACGCACGCAGCTAGAAAGCAGACAGAATATGGAAAAATAACAAAGTGGCACTTTTGGAGTGGAGAATGAACATCCCTCAAAGACCTTCGGTGGCGTTCACGTCTGCTTGTTCCTCACACAAATGATCTTTGAAAAGGGGGAATAGTTGATACAGCTCATGCAGTCAACCTCACGAGCGGTCGTGAAGTCTGCGGATGTTCGTTATTGAAAATGCCACAGGACAAGCCGGATGCGAGCAGTGAAGAAGCGCCTGCCCTGCTTTTGTACCATCAACAGTGTGTTGTAAAGCCTCCAGCATCATTTCAGAGCTCAACCAGCCGCCTCGGAATCTGTTTTTCCCTCCCGCCATCTGGAGAAGCGGCACGGCGCCGTCGCCGCTAAATCCCGCAGAATGCTGAGCAGCTTACAGGCAGGATCATTAACACACATGATGATGATGACGATGACAAACCACCAACCCACGATGCTCCTGAACTCTGACCCTTGCAGGCATCTGATGACTAACGCATGAGGCATCACGCTTGTTACAGCGAAGCTGAGAAACTTACACAGGAAGTCACTTTTTACACCACGTGCCATTCCTGACACAACCCCCCCCTCCCATTCATCCAGGCTTTGGAGCGGCACCAAGGATCTCTGGAGGTCAGGCCCCTCCTATCTGGTGGTCCAGCGGCTATTAGGGGTCATTTCCATGGAATTAGACCAGTTTGTGGTGCTAGCAACGCTTTTTCTTGGTTATAATGAAAAAAAAAAAGTTAAAAAACTAACACTGGTTTAAAAAAGTCTTTCCAAGATTTGCCAAATATGAAAACATAACTTATTTTTACACTTAAAAAACAAGTAACTTTCACATTGTGATGTTGTTAGGCAGCCTTCAAGCTGGGGCTAAAATGGTGACTCATTTTGTCACATGTGTTCCACGGTGCAGTTTTCCTTCATTTCTTTTCAGGCCTGTGTCGTCCATCAAGTTCGATGATTATTATTTTTAGATGTGTTCATGTCACACGATTGTTTGCAGATGGTTTTGATTGTTTTTTAAGGTACATTTTGACTTTAAGAGCAGTGGATAAGTTGTTTTTCCACTGAAGAATGTTGACAAGGATTACACGTTTTTCCACTTTTGCATCAGGCCTGCATCAAAACTATTACATGGATGCCATTTTTATACCTATTAACTTCATTCAACTTGTTGGTTGTATTTATAATTATCATTACTGTATTACCTTTTTTTTGTTCACAAAAAAAAGTGTTCCAAGTTGGATTTTACGAAGAAGAGTGGCTGACGTCTTTTTCCGCTTGCATGACCTGGAAGGTTTTATGGTGGTGACCGTTTGACCCTCGTTTGACCCCTGTATTCTTTGTCATGCAGTTCTCGCCTGTTATTGTAATTTCATCCAAGCAGAGTCCTGTTTGTGTCCAGTGTTCCATCACTGATGACATTTGTATCACATCTTGTGATGTTCTAGGGGAAGTTTATGAAGTGAGTCAATGTATCATCATATCATCATGTATCATCATGTCATCATCATGTATCATCATCATGTCATCATCATGTATCATCATGTCATCATCATGTATCATCATCATGTCATCATCATGTATCATCATGTCATCATCATGTGGCATCATGTCATCATCATGTATCATGATCATGTCATCATCATGTATCATGATCATGTCATCATCATGTATCATGATCATGTCATCATCATGTATCATCATGTCATTGTGAACTCTAGAGTGGTTCTTCTCATATTTGGACAAGCAGCACGTGCTCTCTTCTCTGGGCTGGAGCATGGATGGGGTGGAGAAGGGTGCTGGGGGGGGGGGGGGGGCTCTCTGAAGGACATCCTAAGAGTTTCAAAGACGATAACGAATCAAACTATTCCATGAATCTAATATCAAACAGGCCTGGTGTCAGCATTTATTAGAGAAATTTTACCCCCTCCCATTTCTACTAACTTGCCCCCCCCCCCAAACACTCCCACTTGCAGTATTCCAACACACAGTGGCGCTTTGAAGTGGGAAGAATGCAGGATGGCAAATTACCCAGGAGACGAGGATGCTCAGCTTTGAAGAGCCTCCTTTGATAGCGTTGTTTTCAGCGCCGCAGCCCGCCATCGCCTCTCCTCCATCGCTTTCTACAGCCAGCGTTTAGACGCAAAATGATGTCCAGATTACTCACGAGAGCGGGAGACCTGCAGGACGTACACGATGCATTGGCTCGTCCCATTAATAAAGATGATACATTTGTTGTGTTTGGGTCACTCATTGGCGCCGTTCGCTACATGAGAACGAGCATGATGTCATTGAGTATTTGAGTAGACTCTAGTCTCCGCGCAGGACACCCCAGAGGAGTAAATGCAAAGCCTCTCGGGTAATATTTCTGCACATCTGCCACCTTGACAGCTCCTGCTTGACGACAAACTCCCACTTGTTAAACGACTCGTCTTGGCTTGGAGGCTGACAGAAGCAGGTTCTCTTCCTCCTCGCCTCAGCTGAGGGCGAAGGAAAAAAGCCCATAAAACAAGGAGAAGAACTGGAGAGGATTTGTTCCACACACAGCCAACAAAGTCAAATATGTCCAAGAGACGTCTTGCCTTACCAGAGACGATGCAGCTGACTGCCAACAGAGGCGCTAAGGGGTCTGTTAAGGGCCGTCTCCTCTTCTGGGGAGACTTCCAAGTGTCTCTCTTGGATTTTTTTGTCCATTTATATATTAGTTAGTATATTGCACAACACAGCAGCAAAAGAACCAATGTTGTAACAGCGGTAAGGAGCAAAACTGCTCAGCCAGAATTAATCCCACTGATGAGTTTGGTAAGTGCAACACGCACGAGTTTTACACCAACAGCTGAGTAGCAGCATTTGGAAGTGCATGCAGAGCTAGATAAAACTGCTGGATGCTGACCACACCTGATACAGTACTTCAAATGCAAGCTCAGAAAAAAATACACCAGGAGGTTGCCTACAACTCTCTTTGACCACATGGTCCAATATAACAAATAGATTGCACAACAAGTTGAGTGGCAACAGAACCAATGTTGTAACAGTGGTAAGGAGCAAAACTGCTCAGCCAGCATCTACACCGCTGGCAAGTTCTTTGTAAACAACAGCACAGCAAGTGTAACACACACGACTTCACTCCAATAGCTGAGTAGCAGCATTTATAGCGCATGCAGAGCTAGACAAAGCCGCTGGTTGTTGACCACTCATGATACTTGAATAAAACAGCCACTGCCGTCTTGCGGGTTTGATATGATGCGTTTTGGCAAGGTTGCTTATGGACGCACCCGGCGACCACATGTGTTTCTGGTCGTCACGCGGTGTCTGGATAACCGTTCTATGTCCGGCTTAGAGAATCGTCTCAAAGGACACAAAACTGGATCCCTTTAGCTTGACTGCGTTTTTTCCTCTTTTTGGAAACTGTCAAATTTCTCTGCGGGTCCTTTTCTCGTCACGCCAGGAGATGAAAAGGCGAGGTAATGCGCGGCGGCGTCTGCCAAAGCAACGCCTCATGTAGAAATCGCCAGAGAGTCGGCCGCTTTTCCACATTTCCTCAGAGATGATGCAAGCCACTGGAATTCAAACGTAACGAGAGTCCATTGTCGCTGGCTCCGAACAACTCTTTCATCAATCTTAAATGGCCCCCGCTTCATTAAAGACGCATTTTAGGGTTTTATTTCACGCGCCCTGACAGCTTGACAGGCGCCTTGATTTTGACGGACGGCAAAGAACATGATGAATGTCATGCGCGTGACGCAAGGCTGCAAGGGCAACGTGGCGACGACGCCAACACGAGAGGCGAGCGAGCACGAGAAGGTGGCAAGGTGCATCCGCGAGGCCCTGGTGGTTTGGAGGCCTCATGTCCACTTAGCTCATGGATGTGATCAAGGGTCCTCCCGCCTGTCAGAGCTGCCGGGCGTACTCGCCCACGCAGAGGGACTCAGAGCGACGGAGCCGAATGGAAAGCGGCTCACGCGCTCATCATCACATCCAATCAGCACCACGTTAGCGCATTCTCATGCATTTAACTTCTACAAGAGAAGATCAAGAACCTGCTCTTCATGTTCAGTGAGGACTTTCAGGAGAGCTTTAACATAAGGGCAGTAGCCGCTTCATTGCGTCTCCAAGTACAGGAAACCACAACTTCTTGTTGTTCTTGTCTACTGTGACTCTGTGTATCATGATGTACCGTATCCACGATGCACAGGCAGCAGCAGCCATGCCTCATGCTTCACGTTCCTACATTTGCTTCCACGTGTTCTTAGAATTCCCACCAAGAGCAGCACCAGCTGGTGTTTCTGTGCACCGTCATGGAAGTGCAGCCTGTCAGCACCGTGGCGGCTTTTAGCACTCCAACAATTTTCCAAAGCACGGCGGTGGAGAAGGACAGATGTTGAAGAGCAGAGCGTCTAATGGCTGCAAGTCCATCAAATCTCCTGATGTTTGACATGTGAAAAGCTACCTGACCGCCATCTTGAGCCCGGTCACCGGGCCACCCGTCTGTCACAAGGACGTGACCCGCGCTGGAAGCACCGGCGGGAATTCTGGCGGCTCTTCAGCAGAAGTGAGAAAAAAGGACTACAAAGCATCAGGTAGCCTATAAAAACACCAAAACCAAAACTACAAATCTCTTCATTCGACCCCCTTCATTCATTCAAAAAGACCTTTTGCTATGTAATAACAATAATAACTAGATTGATATTTATTGACTATACAGTATATATTTTTTAAATCTTGAATCCATCGTACAATAATAACTGTAATAATAACGCATACAAAGACAAAGAACTAGTCACGTGTGTGCAGCAGAAGAATACGTAGTGGCGTGGCGCTGCACTGAGAAAGGATAACGCCACTTTGGTTCCTTTTCCTTATCTTTTTTTTCTCATCTTTACGTCTCCCAAACATCAGGCAGATGCATCTGATGTCAGTGCGTCAAAGAAAAGGAAAGTGAAAAGTGAAGTGAAGTTAGACAGCGTAACAGGCTCAGAAAGTGGAGAACCTCTGATCAACGTTGCTCGTATCAGGAAGGATGAAAAGATGCCATCTTTGAACATACTGTATGAAAGCACCCGCCTGCTCCTAGGAAATAGACAGGGATAACTCATATTGAGATTTCCTCCTCTCCCTCCATTGCAACGCCCCTTCCAGTGTGCAAGACAACCACAGGCATAGAAGTAAGGAGTCTCTTTTTGTGAAGGTTTCATTGAAATCCTGCATTGAATCTTTCCATGACTGCATTTGACATGTCTTGCGTGTGCGTGTGTCGTTGAGCTAGACTTGGGGTGTAAACAGCAAATATTATTTATGAGTACGCAGTCCAGTTGTGCATCAGCGTATGTAACGGTGCTGGACAGTAAGGAAGCTGCGTCTTTTAATCTCCACATTAGACACGCACGCACGGTGTGCGTTGCATTGCTGCTGTGGGGGTTGTACGCCGATGTAAAGCGAGCGTCTTGGGGGCTCGTTCACAAGGCTTGTCTTGCACAGCGACGTGCCCGAAGAGAGGCGGGATTCCTTCTTGTTAGACAACTTTCTTCAGTTTCATCAGCCCTTTAGTGTTGCGGGCCGGGGGGGTGGGTGGGGGCTTGAGGGATGGAGGACGAAAAGGGCTCTCATCTTAAAGTTGAGGGGGTGGAATTAATAAACATTGGAAAGGGGGGGGGGGGGGGGGGGGGGTGCAGAGAGAAGTTAATGGTGCGGCGACCTTGTTTGCCTTTTGCATCCACCCTAGCGGGGAAAAGCGCTTCAAGGCAGAAGAAAGGCTTTGATTGAGACCCACGTGGTGCTCTGCAGAACATTCATGGTTTGACTTTGACTCGGATCACACGCTTGCTTTGCTGGGAGCTAAAGACGGCTAAAGGCATGGAGGACTGATAGGTAGATGATGGATGGCAGACAAAGGATGGCGCCTTTCAGCCAGGGGTGGGAAAACTGCGGCCAGCGGGCGTCTTAATTGCCCCATCGGTCATTTCAAAATTCCTTTTTTTAAAAAACCTTGAACATGGAAGCGGTAGCCCAGGGGTCGCCAACCTGTCCATCGTGAGCTATTCATCAATCTTTGGGAGTTTATCAGTCCATCACGAGAACATTTGAAAAAAATGTCTTATAACATCAGTGCCCTCACCTCCCGGAGAGCGACCAACACGCCCGTACGCCTTGCCGCTATCCAGGCAGCGACCCGCAAGCCCGGTCCCCAAACCCCGGCCGGAGGTACACTAGCACTAGCGCACACCGTGCTAGCCAAAAGGTCGAGCGAGAGAGGGAGAGAGCGACAGAGTCGAAGTTGGGCTTGATGAGCAAACCACAACTCTCATTAGGCTTGTTGGCTCAGTGCAGCGGGCAAGCGATGCGTACTACACACCACCTTAGAGTAGTCAGTGTGCAGCTTGTACAGCATGATACATGTACTATTATTGACTATACTGGCAACACAAGTGAATAGCAAGATATTTGTCTTGTTTACAGTCAAGCACGGGGGTGGTGGTGGCATGCACAAGTGCTGCTGACACTGGGGGGAGCTGCGGTTCCTTGAGGGACAAAGACACATTCCAATGGATTGATTTTATAGCACATTTTAAGACACCCAAAGCGCTTCACAATGAAGGGAACCCATTATTCATTCACTCCTCAGGTAGGCTACATCTGTATCCACAGCTGCCCTGGTGTCCCTGGTCTGACCTGCTGAGGAAGATGAAGGTGAAGCTGGAGTGGCCAAGTATGTCTCCTCCACACCTGAAAGCAACTGAGCACCTGCGGGGCATCCTGAAGGAGGAGGATGCCCATCACAACCTGTGCAGCTCTACTTAATTCTACGCCCAAGAGGATGAAGGCAGAGGAAGGTAATTATGGTGCTCACATGAACTCATCCAACACCAAAGACGTACAGTTTTTATACGTTTTTATAAGCCCAAACGCTCGATCCCGACAACGCAGTCACATGGATTTGACGTTTTTTTGTGTGAGAGGCAAACAGAGGTGATGATGCAACTCTCCACTAATGAATGCATTTCACTTCAGAGCACTTTGAAGCCATAAAAACGGCCACAAGGTGGCAGACGTGCATTTGATAAGCGCTCGGCAGGGACCATGTCAGACAAATCACACATGACAGGAAGGAGGAAGCGAGAGTGTGCGGAGGAGTGGAGCGGGAAATTTAAACGCACGCACGCCATGCCGACTCGTTTTCACTGAATATTACATTTACATGGCGATACAAGCTGTACACGGACTACTCTAAAGTATAACCAAGGTGACTTTTGATAGCAAGATGGAGTAAATGCTTGCTGAAGTGTGAGGGCTGTACTCACTTTTGTTGCATACTGTAAAGTGTACACACACACACACGTACGCACGCACGCACGCACACACGCACACACACACACACACACACACATGGTGAGCTTGCTCCCTGAGAGGCTGACTTGAAAGTCAAGACGAACGTTTGAAAGGCGGCGCCAGTCACATTTGAACAAGATGAGACAAAAGGGTCGCGGCTCAGGGGAGCTCTGAGGAGTTTCTGACCTCTGTTGCTCCATGCAGGACTTACTCTGCAAGGACACACACACACGCACACACACACACGCACAGACGCCAACTTTCAGTTGAAGCTGTCCGGCCTCCTATTGGATGTGATTAGACACGGAGGCTGGCGTCTCGTCTCCGTGTTGCTTTGCTTTAGCTCCTGTAATTCAGAACACCACCGGGGAGCCATCGAGCAGTGGCACCCATTCCTCGGGGGTGTCGTCATGGCGATATTGCAGCAGCTAATTGCTAAACGACAGTGAGCTCAAGGAGGCGGCGGCGGCGGAAGTGGCGGGGACGGTGTGGATCGATGGCACGTCGATACGGCCCCTGCCAGGTAATCACAAAGCACGGTGATTAATGGCGGACGATCGATGGCTATTAACCCCCGCGTGTACGCATTAGTCCCCGACATCGGTGTGTACACGGGTGACGGAAGACGTCAGAGACGTCCCAGAGGGAAATGGAAGTGTCTTCTCTTTAGAAAAGCTTACAGTGGAACCTTGGTTGGCATCATTCGTTTGTGACAGAAGGTCCGACTGGAACCGAAACGGACGCTGACTGAATCAATTCTTCTCATAAGAAATCATTTCAATCCAATTCTTCTGTTGTGGAAAACACAAAACACTTTTTTATAGTTTTACAAGTCAAGTTTTACAAGCAGAAAACAATTCCAAATGCAGACAAATACCCTCATTTCCACTGGTGTTGAAGCCACACCCACTCATTGAGAGCGAAAAAGAGATTTGTACGTTTATAAGCCGCACGTGTCCGCATACCAGCCTCACTCACCGTGTCTTCAAAGAAAGACAACAACAGACAAGACACGACCAACGGCGAACGCAGAACAATAACCAACAACTATGCGAGCGCTAAACATCTAACTTAGCAGCCATTTACAACAGTGCAGCAAAGCATGCTGGGAAACAGGAAGTGCTCTTGTCAAAACACCACTAATGGCGAGCAGGGAAGTGGGAATGTAAAAAAAAAAAAAAAGTGGAAATAGCAGCAGGCGGACGTGGCACTAGACTGCTCGAGCACGTTGTTTGCATGCTGTATCCATTTGCGATGTTGCACATATCGGTATCGGATGATATCGGAATCGGAAGTTGAAAGTTGGACAACATTGGCATTATCAATTATCAGCAAGAAAGCCAATATCGGACGTCCCTCATAAAAAGCAACAACTATTCTAATCATGCATTTCTTCCCATCGGCCGCGGCTGCGATGATTAGCTGCAAATGTACGACTACTCTTTTGAACGCATGTTGTTTTGAGAAGCCGATCTCTGTACTTGAGCGGAACTACGTTCTTCGTCACGGCGCTCCGACCACAACCGGGCTCACAAGAGTTGTTGTCTGACTGACAAAAGGGCTCACTCCGTTCATGCCGTTGTTCCATGGGACAAACACGCCAAGGTGCTGAACCCAATGCACAGAGTGAACCCTTTTCCTGCTTGTTTGGAGGGGGGGGACAAGGAAAACAGACACGCATGCACATGGCCGTATGAAAAACGATCAAGTTCATTTTCATTGGTCGTATGTTGAGTTATTACCGTCCCAGGCCGAGTGACAACCAGACACAAATCTTTTCATCTCGGGGCACCCCCATTATTTTGTATTGTTTTCTGCTTTTGTAAAGGCAATGATGTCTTCAAATGTACTTTTTGTTCATATGTTTGGGTGGGGTGGATTAGCGCTCTATTTCCTTCTGTATCGGTCCGTTTGGGTTTTTGTCTGACCTTCAGGAAGAAATGACCAACGAAAAGGGAGGTGCCACATGTTACGTTCAATCTTAGAGGTTCTGCTGTGTCTGTGTGAAAGGCCAACGTTTGGCGACAAGCATAAGTAATGAGCGCATGAATGGGAGGGAAGGCGTCGTTCTCACACAGAGGCGTGTCACAGCACCCGTGCAACACACGCAACGACCCCCACCCGCCCTCCAATGTGTCACCTAGTGACATTTGCGGCGGCGTCCTCGCCAGCTCTTCTCATGCGTGGTCCAACTGGAAGCAGCTGCTGGTTCAGGCTTGGTTGAAGCCTGAACGCCACCAATTTGCAGCCTTCTGACTTTTATTGCAACTAATGAGGAGTGAAATGACCTGCGTGGTGCTGCCTCTCTGGCTGCAATGGCTGCTTTGCACCACAAGAGGGATCTGCTAGTGAGGTGGGGTGGGGTGGGGATGGGGGGGCTCTAAAGTAGGTCAGAGGAGCCTCTCTCTCTCTCTCTCTCGCTCTTTCTCTCTCTCTTCCTCACCTGGCAATCCTCTGCTCTTCTTCACTTCCTCTGCACTCACTTTACGTCAGGTCACAGCCTCTCTTTCCACTTTGCTCTTGAACGCCCGACTCAGCACAACTCCTCAGCCGCCCCCCTCCCAACTCTGACAAACATTCTCTCTCGCCCGCCTTGAGCCGGCAAGGCAGGCGTGCACGCGCCATGGAGATCAATATCGCCGCCACAAGGTCACACTGAAATTCAATTAATGACCCTGCCCCCGGGGGGAGGCACCCCAGTGAGAAAAGGGATAAAAAGGGGGACCCTAGATGAAATAAATATGTCTTATTAATTTAGGATTATTTTTGTCCATGTTTTATTAACGGTCACAGAGCGAGCCAGCCGAGGCATATTGTGTCTTGTGTGCCACCATCTGCGTCTTCTTTGCCTCGCGTTTTGTCTCTGCTGCTGCCCCCCCCACGCTTTCCTTGCTGCCGCTGTGCAGTAATGCGACTGCACGTCATTAAGCAACAAAAAGTACAAGGAATGTTTGGTTTTTCTTCAAATCCACATGCCAGGAATGCACTGAAATATGCATGCAGGCCTCCGCTGACGTAATATTTAAAGCAGCCTGAAGGTGAGGACCTCTTCAGCCTCCTCAGTGAACCTGCGTGCACAAAGGCGGTTTGAGACAAAGTTTCATGAATAACATGTGTGGAGATTTGTCTGCACAGACTTTAGTTCATACATGGAATACAGCGTAGAAAAGCCGTTAATGACCTTCTAAATAGAGCTTTCAACATCATTAGAGCCCTCTACAGTAGACATGCAACAACAGCGCTCTAGTCACATTTACACTCATATCACCCGATACGGTAGACATAATAAGAGAAAATAAGTCATTTAACACACCAACTAGAAAGAGAGAAGAGAACCCACACAAGCATGTGGAGAACATGAAAGCTCCGGTGGAGGCGTGAACCGCCCATCTCCAGAACACCGCGCGGCCAGGGCAGCGCCATTCACACGTGAATGCACAAAACAAACACCGGCATGGTTGACACTGACAGGAAGCGTGTAGAACGTGAGCCAGGAGGATCTAACTCGGCTGTGGACACGGCGAGCGAGAAAAGAGAGAGAGAACGTGACCCACAGAGACCCGAGTGATGCAGGCGTTAATTACCGTCTGCTAATTACAAGGGAGACGCATCATTAAGCAGAGTGAACCACTGGAGGGCCCGGAGGCCTCCATGTACAAGCCCCCCCCGTCCCCCTCGCCGCCTGCTCCATTCTTCTCAACCCCGATCTTCTGTCCCAATTAGCAATGCTCTTTGCTCCCTCCTCTCTTGTGTGCTTGGACCAGCGATGCGGCAGCTGCTGACTGAACACATCCAGGATTGAGCCTTAAACTTTGGCTGCATGTCGCCATGATGGGAGGCGGGGCTCCAGAAGACCTTGTTTCCACCAAGCAGCACACATTTTATTGCATTTCCACTGACCCGAACCGTATCGCTAGAGTAAAAGGAAGTCTTGTATTGTATTTGTACTTTATTTATCCCACAGCAGGGAAATTCACTTGTTACAGCAGCAAGCAAGATACGCAAGTAAAGAATGCATAGTGACATAGTGAATACAACATGGTTCAGGTGTTGTAGAGCCTGACAGCGGTCGGTATGAAGGACCTGCGGAACCTCTCCTTCTTACACCGTGGGTGTAACAGTCTGCTGCTGAAGGAGCTGCTAAGGGAAGCCACAGTGTCATGTAGCGGGTCTTGCTCAACAGGCAGGCCTTCTGCTCCAACACTTGGGGGTTACGTCCACAAGCACACACATGATTATTAATGCTATGCAGCAAGAAAAACAACATTTGTAGACAGAAGAATACGTAGTTGTTCTTCTGTTTGTTTAACTTTTCTCCCTTCAGTACGTCTCCCAAATGTTAGGCAGACGCTTCTGCAGTGCGTCAAAGAAAAGCAAATTGAAAGCGAAAAGCGAAGTCAAAAGTAGATCATTAAATGTTCAGAAAGTGGAGAAACGCCGATCGACAATGGGTGCATCATCGGGGATAACGATGTTAACTTTGAACATGTGAAAAGGTATGCTCCTATGAAACAGACAGCGAAAACTAAGGCAGACGCGGTCAAAGAAAGTGAACGTGAAAAGTGAAGGGACTTAGACACCGTAAAACGCTTAGAAGGTGGAAAAATGTCGACCAACATTGCCACCACAACCATCAAGAAAGATAAAGATGCTATTTCTGAACATGCAAAAGGATCTGCTCCCAAGAAATGGACAGTGATGACTAAGGCAGACACGTTCAAAGAAAGTGAAAGTGAAAAGTGACGTGAATTGAATTGAATTAGACACCGTAAAATGTTCAAAAGGTGGAGGAATGTCGACCAACATTGCCACCACTACCATCATGAAGGATAAAGATGCTATCTTTCAATGTACAGTATGAAAGGATCTGCTCCTATGAAATGGGCAGTGATGACTCATGCTGATGCAGTCAAAGAAAGTGAAAGTGAAGTGAATCAGACACCGTAAAATGCTCCAGAAGCGTTGCCACCACGACCGTCATCTTTTAATTATGAAATGGACAGTGATAAGACAGACGTGGTCAAAGAAAGTGAAAGTGAAAAGTGAAGTGAATTTGATAAAAGTAAGAAGTTGCTCTTTTTTTCTTAGTTTCATTTGATTCTTGTGTTGTAATGACTGTATTTTGCATGTGCTCCGTGTGTACTCCGTGTGTACTCCGTGTGTACAGCGTGTTAGTTTGCATGTACTACAACACTTCAACTGCACTTACGTTGCCATCATAGGAACGGAACTCATACATCAACAGAGGAGCCGCTGTGCTGTTTTTATGATACGAGCTGTTAACTTTTCCCCACTTGCACCCCAACTTTTGTTCCACAGCTTCTTGAGTGACACCAAAGCGTCATTCCATTCCAAGTCGGGCCACTTCTCAGACTGTTTGAGGACGGAGACGCAGCAAGTGACAGGCGGGGCTGTTAAGCAGATCTCCCGCTCCCTCGCCTGTCCTTCGCTTCTCACTGTGTTCCCGCCCGGACCCCCCGAGGTTTGAGGTTTAGGAAAGAATGGGGGTGAGTTGGCCACCAGGAATGCAGCAAAGAAATAATAATAATAACAATACAAAGTGACATGGAAATGATTTCCCATTTGGGGCAATGAGGATAAGACAGATGAGAAATGATGGGGTTCGACACCAATGAATTAGCGTGAATGTTTGTGGGTGTCGTTGTGTCTCGCTCAGCACTTCCACCTCCATTACTTGGTGCTGATGTTCTCCGTTCAGGAGCATCACACCCTGAGCTGTCAGCGCGTATCAAACATTCACCGCCTCTCTGCACATTCAACCCTTGTTCTACAGCCATTCGTACCGTGATGCACTGGGGTTCTTGGATACCCCCTCCCTGTCCTGGCCCCCGCTGGCTCTTTCACTGTAATTTCTCTGACTTTGTGGATTATTTATACATACATTTTATATATTTATAGAAAGTCCTCGCATAAGAAATGCTGCTCTTTAATGCCGTTGAAAAGCCAGCATTTCTAGAAATGCTGCAAAGGTTTGACAAACAGTACAAATTGCCTGCGACAAAATACATGTCGCAAACACCAATTCCACAACTTTACAGAGTGAAAGATGACATATGAAAGGAACTATTGCATTATTATCATGTATTATTTTATATTATCATCACAGTAGTTTCAAAGAGTCTCAAAAATGTTGACAATAATTTTGTCTAGAGTCAATTTGTGCGACAATAAACATTCAAAATGCACGTGCATTGTTTTGGGACTCAGTCAATCAAAAAAAGTTTAATTGTCCAGTCATATTTTTTCACTGTGCTTTTCTTAAAATTGTGAACATCACGTTTCATCTCGTTTCCTCGCACATTGTCTCGTCTCATGAGTTGGGTGTCTCATGACGCCCCTACCTATTTGCCTCAAGTGTCTGTCCTGTGTTTGCGTCTGATTGTATTCACGCTCAACAAATGAAAGGCAAAATCATTCAAGGAGCTTAAAAAGTATCGGTGTCGGCGATACTGGCCCTGTATTTACTTGGTATTGATTGGACTGATACCAACATTTACAGCATTGCCCACCCAAAACAGCGCTGACGTGACTCTACAATAAGATACTGTTTGCACCTCACTCAACGTAAATAACGCTACCATTGTCTTCATGGCAGTCAAAGCTCAGTGGTGGCAGTTATTACAAATGTGTACGTTTTGTCTTAGTCGAGCAGCTATTTGTGTCGCTGATTTGTGTGCGTTATGTTCAGGCGAGCCATTACCGCCGTCATTGCTCATTTTTACCCCAACAACATTTGCAGAAATTGCCACATTGTGTCATTGTTAGTCCTCAAATTGCTGCCGTGCACGTTCATCGGCGTGAGGAGGCGCACACGGGCCCACGCTGACAGATGCGATGTTAATGGTAAATGTGTAAAATGCATGCCGGGGCATAAATTAGAGGTCCTGAGGGTGGGGCTGAACGTGAGGAGAAGGGGTCAGTCAAGGATGGCTCGATCGCCGGCTTAATATTGCAACAGAGAGCATGAATAAAACAAAGCTGATACCTCCACTACCGCTCCCTCCTGACTCAAACTAACTGCAGTCTTCTGGTGTGTGAAGGCAGACGCCCCCCATGCAGCGAGGGGGGTCCTCCGTCGTTAGGATGCACGACGACTTCATGTCGCTTCAGCTTAAACAGAGCTGTCACTGGCTGGCAGTCCTTGACCCCGCCCCGGCTGATGGCGGCTCTCTTGAGGCCGAGCCCACCTCCGCCGTCAGAGAGAAGCTGGAACATCGGACGAGCGACGCTGATGTTTAAGTAGCCGTCAACTGTCAGTCAGGAGAGGCACCAAGCAACGCCGATGCTCTCCAAGCGTGATGAATTCTTTTTAAGTTGCGTGTGTGGAGGTGGCTGGCCGCGCATGCTGAACGTTATTTCGAAGCTGACAGCACGCCCAGCGCTCACATCGTCACTCAGCCTCACTCCTCCAAACACGCTATGTGGAGCCAAAGTGTGCGCTCTACCACCCAATCACAGAAATGGAATATTATGACAGTACGGTACAACTGGACTTCAAGGCAAAACACCAAAATAACTAGGAGGTGCAGCGAAGGCAAACATAAAACTCACCATGGGAGGTGGAAACAGAATGTTCAAGAAAAGGAGATTAAGTCCAGTAAACAGGACAACAGCTACCAGAGATGCATCAAACACAGACAGTAGGTAACCTTCATGAAAGCCCAGCTGAATAGAAGACAGGAGTGCTCCCCAGCTCTCTTGGACCAGTCCAAATATGAAACAGTAACAAAATAAAAGCACCGAAAGGCAGAATAAGAGGTAATGTCAGGCGGAACATGACACGTTGCATAATCTCAACACTGTTCACTTGCTTTGATTCTCATTCAGATTGTCATTCTGCCCTCATCAGTTGAAAGCCGTATTGTAATTCTAATGCAAAATGTTGACCTTATTTTTGAGACTTCTAAGGCAGTTATGGAGGCTAAACTGGCGATGGTTTCTAATTCCCTTCTTGTCTTTCCCGCTAGTGACTTCTACCTGCAAGTGGATGAAAAGTGGAGCAGTGCAATGTAGCGCCATCTCAGTCTTAGCCGTCAAGCAAGTCAACAAATAGCCGATGTGCAATTAGCGCAAAAAAAAGTGAATAAGTAGCATCAGCATCATTGCAAAGCCCCGATTAGAAGGCTTTTATTTACTTTACGTCAGACTCAATCCCCCAACTTTTCCTCACACCTGCCACCTCGCACTCTTTCCGTATCGCCGCCCCTCCCCAGTGTCCTTCTGGTGTGGAGAGGCGTCAGCGTTTTATCAGCGATCGTTGAGCCGATGGCCTGTCAGCGCGCCTTAAGGACGCAGCCGGGGGAGCGCGGGCTCACCTTTGCCACGGCTGACATTTTAATTTGTCACTCCCGGCCCGTCCTGCTTCCGTCAATAGCGCATCAATGCATCAAAACCAACAGCGCCGGACGCGAGGGGATTTCTGACTTCGATACTATCGATACGGCGCTCTGATTAAGTACGGCTTTGCTGCTTCAGCTGCGCTGGCGCTTGGCCCGGGAATGCGGAGATGAGGAGGGAATGAGGATGAAGAGGAGATAATGGAAAGGTCACATCTTTGAATATGTACGTCTCCATTCAAGTGCGTACATTAGGTGTTTCCCAAAGCAATCAGCCCAGCTCCACGTGCTCTCAACGGACAACATTCTACACCAAGGCACGTGCATGAGCGTGCACGTTGGAAGAAAAAGAAAGTGTGAGCTTTTGGATAAGGCACGTTCTATTGAAGAAGTAAGATAACAATCATGTGCATGTGTGTGTTCCGCTGGGGGGCGGACAGGAAGTGGTAGCAGGGGTTGAGAGTTGAGTTTTAGCCGGGTGTGCCGGTGATATCATCATCCTGTACATCCTGTATCATCTATGAATGACTTGCACCAAGGGACCTTTTCCAGCGGGGGCCACATCGTGAAAAATGAAAGGAAGCAACACATGTAGAGTAGCCTTTGGGGATGTCCCAAGCCACATTTGGATTCTATTCGGAATCTCAGGATTTTATGATCTTTTTTTTTTGTTATAGTTGTGCCGATCTGATCCCAAGCTGTTTTTTTTTTAATAACAATGGGCCTCATTCACGAAACGTTCTTACGCACAAATGTGTTCTTAAAGCCTTCTTACGAAGATTTTTGGCATTCATGAAACGTGTTCTTAACTCCCAGTTCTTAGATCTAAGAACAAATTCTACGAACGCTCAGGAGGACTCTTACGCACAAGCAAAGCTTGCCTTTCAATGCGCAATCGCCCTCATGATGGATTTTGCAACCTGATCCCAAAAAATGTAGTGCAAATAAAATATCCCAACAATGATTTATCATAAAACAACTAAAATATACTCCATGGATAAATATATATTCAAATCCCAATTCATCAAAAAAAAGGCTGGCTGGACGTGCGCTGCGCAGAGAGAGAATGTAAAGGGACCATTAGATTTATTTGCTGAAAGCCACCAATATTTGATGTCCCGCTTCAGGCTTCAGGCTTCCCTCTCTGTTCTTGCAGGTGTGCAGGATCATCAGAATAACATCGCAATGAAACGTGGTGTGTCTATTGCGCACGTAGCACCCCCAGATAAGGACATGCGCCCCCAGCCACGTCTTGAGCCAGAGCACGGGGCTGCTGAATTAATTAGGCAGCGTCTAATCAAATGTAACCACGGAAAAAATACATTGTCACACACAAACTATGTTTTTTGACTTTATTTTTCCATCATGATTGTGTAAATATTTTCTAGAGTTTCTGAAATGGTTTGGTTTCTGATTGATGGCCCACCTCCCGTTTCCTCCAGATCCCTCCGGTGCAGTCCAATCTTTTTTTTGAGTCTATTTTAAGTCAAAACAGTTCTTTTTAACCTCTGCGGTGGTGCGTTTCTCCGTGGAAACGGCATTTATGTTTCCTGCAATGGTGCTCCATGCCGACTCTTTTTGGATGGCCTGATGACCGGTGGATACACGTGAAAATAAGGTGGTCTTGTGTTCGCTCACTCCTTGTAAAAGCACCTCTATTTCAGTAGAATTGAACTTTTTCTGTCGTTTGTTGTCCAGCTGCTCCTCAGTCTTGCCCTTGCACGTTGCCATCTCCGCCTCCAGCTGCCTGTTGCGCACGGCACATTTTTGACCTTATATAGGAAATAATAGGCGGTGACCTATGCAAATTAGGGCTCACATGCACGGGCATCGCAGTTGGCATTCATCAACCTAAGAACACCGGTGCCAACGATTATCCCTACTTAAGAACGTGTCGTGAATGCGGCGCAGTTTCCAACTTGCGCCTTCTTAAGTACACTTCTTAAGAAGACTTTTAAGAAGATGTTCATGAATGAGGCCCAATAAGCTTTTGTTCCAAACACAAATTTGTGGAACTCAATATGCTTATGCAAATAGCTGATCACTGGTGGTGTTGAAACATCCTACAGAAGAGAGGTGGCGGACCTCATAGCTTGGTGTCGTGATAACAATCTCCTTCTCAATACAGATAAGACTAAAGAGATGATCATCCACCCAAGAACAAGGGAAAAGGAGCCGCATAGACCCCTGTTTATTGATGAGACTGAGGTGGAGAGGGTGAAAACCTTCAAGTTCCTTGGCACACACATCAGCGAGGACCTCACCTGGTCTCACAACACCCAACAAATTATGAAGAAGTCCCAAAGGAGACTGTACTTCCTGAGAAGACTGAGGAAATTTGGCATGCCCACCACAATCCTGAGTTGCTTCTACAGATGCACTATGGAAAGTGTCCTTACCGCCTCCATCACTGTTTGGTACGGTAACTGTACAACACGTGATAGGAAGGCACTCCAGCGGGTGATCAAGACCTCACAGAACATTGTTGGGGCAGCCCTCCCCTCACTGCAAGACATTTATAAAACTAGAGTCCTACGAAGAACACACAACCTCATCAAGGACAGCACACATCCACAACACTCATTATTCACACTCCTACCGTCAGGCAGACGCTACAGGAGTTTGAAGTCCAGGACCACAAGGCTGGCAAACAGCTTTTACCCACAGGCCATCAGGCTTCTCAACGAAGCACTCGCACACGCCGCACGCAACACACGCACACACTCATAGCACTTTATTTATTTATTTATTTATTTATTTATTTATTTGTATTATTTATCTGTATTCATGTCTCTTCTGTTGTTGTTGCTTAATTTATTGGTATTTATGTTTCTTATGTTCTTATTCTTTCTTGTGTTTTCTTTCTTTCTTTTTTGGGAGAATGAACAGAACAAGAATTTCATTGCATAGCAGAACCACCAGTTTTACTGTGCTTATGACAATTAAACTCTTCAATCTTGAATCTTTCTTCTTCTTGCGGGTGGCGGTGCATTACCGCACCCACCATGTCGGAGTGTGGCCCAGAGTTACCAACGTGATACAGCGACCCAATCTGCCCGTTTTTGTGGCGGAAGCTGATTTTATCCGATCTTGCTCCTTTTTTTTGGTTAATTTTCTAAATATTTCAACTTTCTTCTTCAATAATCTTTGTCAGTTTTCTTCCCGTTATATTTGGACTTAATTCCCACAAGATTAGAACTTTTTCCCCAACCAAATTTTCCAAAAATTACAACATTATTTTGTTTTGCTTTTTCTCTTAATATTACGACTTTCAAAAAAGAATGTATTTTTTCTGTAATATTTCAACTCTTTGCGACTAAAATCACAATATTTTTACTCGCAATATAACAAATTTATTTTAGCTTTATTTATTTCAACTTTTTTTTGTTTTATTTCTGCTGTTTTTGTTTTTGTTTTTTGTTTTTTTTACATTTTTCAATTAATCCAACGTTCATCTTGTAAATTTTCATCTGGTAATTTCATTACCAGGATATTTTGTATTTATTCTCATAACATTCTAACTTTTTTCACAACTAATTTTCTACAAATGACAACTTTGTTGTTTGTTGTTGTTTTTCTTTCATATTTCAAGTTGATGCTACTAAAATGAGGTTATTCTCGTAAAATGATAACGTTTTCTGGTTAAAGTGCAACTTTTCTCTCTTAATACTTTACTTTATTCTTGATGAAATCACAGCTCATTCTTCCATTTTTGCTGTCGTTTTGTTTCTTAACAAGTTTTCTTGTTAAATTCTATTTTTAGAATGTGCCACGGGCCAATAAAAAAGGCCTCCGGCCTGTACTTTGAACCCCCTCACCTTATACAGCAATCCCTTGTTTATTGCGATTCATTGGTTTCAGACCAGACCATGATAAGTGAATTTCCGTGCAGTAGGAGTTCTTATTTATACATTGCATATTTTCATAGTTCGAGCATAGAAAACCTGTTTAGAACCTTCTAAAAATGTTTTTACATGATTAGAGCCCTCTAGGCATGAACTAACACCCCTATAGTCACTTTTGCACTCGTATTAGTCAACATGGTAGATCCACTCAGAGAAAATAATGAAATTTAAAACATCAATAAGACTCGTTCTCATGTGTGTTGGAATAAATATCTGCCGGACGTGTGGACAGGAGTGCGGCAGTGCCTGTGTGGGGACAGCAGCATTTGCTGATATTCTTCTAGCTACATTTGCTGATATTATTTTGTGGTGGCCGCATATTGAAGCAAACAGAGCTCTGGTATCGGGATGGTGGGGGGTGCATCCCTAATCAAACATGAGGAGGCTGTTCGTGTTGGAAACGCAGCATCGCTCCACCTGAAATAAAACTCTTAAGAAACGGCACAATCCAAGACCACGCTTCATCAGCAAACTCACTCAAAGTTTCCAAATATGCTTCTTAAATGCTTCATCGTAACCTGAAATGCTGTTTACCATCCTACACACACACACACACACACTTTTCTTGGCCATGCGGCTCATTAAGCCCTCATAATGGCGTCCGTCAGCACTGAGGAGACAACTCCCCTCGCCGTGTCAATACAGGTTTGCCGCACTTTGGCCCGCGGTGCCCTCCAAGACCCCCCCCGCGTCCTGCACATGTCAGCAGAAACATAAGCCACTGTGTCAGGCCGCCGGTGCCTCCTCCCCCTGCAGAACCCTCCATCAATCGGCCGCCTCCCAGCCCCTCTCTGCGGTCCCCGGGGCGGCGGGTCAGTCCTAATTGTATGCAAATCAGGGCAACGCGCACGTCTCCCTAAGTGCTGACAATCGATGGGTGACACCGGGCGATTGCGGCCAATGCAAAAGAGAAAAGTGTCCGTCGGTCTGCATTGCGGTGGCGCGGGCCTGGTCAATAATGTGATCCGGGGTATTTACATCATCTTGGCCGGCCAGCGCACGCTTGAATATGCATGAGAGACGCGCCGCCGTGACAGAGCACATTTCAAGATGACCCCTCACCGTCGCACGTTGAGGAACGGACCACGCCCATCGGCACCAGCGGGACGTGGTCACAGTGGGTGGGAAAAATGCTGCAGGCTCAAGGCCTCCGTGATCCTTTCACAATAAAATACCCAAGCCGTCAACAATGGCTTGTGGATATTCCCGCAGCGTACCGTGGATGCTGCGCATGTGCCAAAAATCCTCCCAACCGTGATCATGGCCCACCTGTTACCCCACTACCCCTACTAAATATCCGGCAAGGCAAGTGCGTAGGAAGATAATGGTGTCTTGTCCACAGTCGGCCATGGTGCTTGAAGCATGCACGAGTGCTGCCAGCACAGGGGAGCTGCGGTTCATTCCAACACGTTCTGTGACATTTTTACATGGGAAACACGATAAGGAGACCGGACACTCCTCCGGTGTATGTCCCCAGACCTCAACCTAATTTGAGGACCGGGGGGGGGGGGTTCCTCAAGGAGTGGATGAGGATTCCAGGAACAAACCTGTGCAACTCGGATCGATTCCAAGCTCAGAAGTACGAAGGCAGTGTGAGATAACAGTGGTTCTCATGCTAAAGCAGGGCTGTCCGAAGGTCAAAATAACAGGGAACGAAAAAAACAGAAAAATCAGCCGTCATTTCACAAAAATAAAGTCAAACTATTATGGGAATAAATGATGGGAATAAAGTCATCATCACAAAAACAACATTTCCAAAAAGAAAGCTGAAATATTTGGAAAATTAAAAAAAACCTGCAGCAGAAATGACAAGAACAGGTGTAATGTTACCACAATAAAGTCCAAATATGAAGAGAAAAAAAAGGCCCAACCTTTATGAAAATAAACTCGTAAATAAATATTCCGAATAGTCAGCATATTTTTTTAAACTTAACTTTAACTTTATAAGAAAGAAACAAAACAGAATAAAGTTGGCATTTTTGTAAAATTAGGTTGGGGAATAAGTTTTAATATTATGGGAACAAATCACAAATATTAATAGAATAAAGTCAGAATATTACAAAAAGAAAATGTACAAATATTATTTAAGAAGAAAGTTTAAATATATTAAAATTGTTTAAAAAAAACCCTCGAAAACTGTGAAAAAAAGCCCAAAGACGAAGTTGATATGAGCTCATTCAATAGCACGAGAGGCAAAAAGAGGTGATGATGCAACTCCCCACTAATGGATTTCACTTCAGAGCAATTTTAAGCCATAAAAGCGGCCACAAGGTGGCAGAAGTGCAGACATTGTGTTGACAGAAAAATGACATGTGACAGGAAGGAGGAGGAGGAATGTAGCGTACAGACGATTCCGCATGGTAGGGACATTTTAACGCGTGCACACACAGTTCCGTTCCAAATGTGAAAAGTGTAAATAGCTGATGGGTTATATACCGTATGCAAACACCATGTTATTTTCATGTAAAACAGCCCCTTTTTCAATCAGGAACTGATCTTTTGCTGGAACTTTCCTGTGTTCTACCGTTGTTTACTAAACAACAGCAAAAGGTAGAAAGCAACTTTTTTTCTGATGAAAGACGGGCGTCTAAGAAAGGCTCCTTTCATAGCAGCAGCTCGTAAATCCATCCTGCTCTACGAGCAACTTCACTTTCTACTGTATTGGCCCTTGAAGAGTGAAATGTGAGGGCTGTGCTCCCGTTTGTCTCATTTCAATATTCAAAAAGGAACCCACGGATGGGGCGGAGGAGGAAACATGCAGCTGTCTTGTTCCACGCAAGCTCTCCCGGTGAATGATCGTGGTCAGCGCTAATCTTGCTGACGGTGGCGATGCGTTTCCTGTGGTTGTTTAACGGTAAAAAAGACAGCCGCCTGTTCCTCGCTCTTAATGTTGAGCGGCGGGAAACGCTGGGTCAGCGTTCCTCTGTACTTCAACTGCATCGCTTTGTAAAAGCGGCTACTTCCTGTATGCCACTCCTCCACTGCTCTTATAGCAGCATGCAGTGCATGGCAATGCTAACCGAGCTAAGTTACCAGCTTTTTTTGGATCAAAATATTCCACAAAAGTACAAAACCTCTTCTTTTTAACCGCCAATGAGACATCAGCGTACCTCAAGAGGGCGCCTGCCTCTGCCGTAAACAAGAGCTGTGGTTGCAAGTCAGGTGAGAAGGGCTGGCGTCGCGAGGACGCTGGCACATAGAAGCCTTCATTTAGGGCGGCACGGGGGCCATTTGTGGCCAGTGGCTCTTTTTTATTGTAAAAATAGAATTGAACAACGACAGCAGCAAAAATGGAAAAATCAGGAGGAGTTTTACAAGAATAAAGTCAAATTATTAAGAGAAAAAAGTTGTAATCTACTCTAATGTGAAAAAAATCTTAATTTTACGAGAATAACGTTGTGATATTATGACAAAAAAATAGCAGTTTTAGTACAATAAAGTTGTAATGTTAAAGAAATGAAATGTTATTTTTTTGAAGTCATAATATCACAAAAACCAAACAAAATAACAAATAAAGTTGCAATGTTTGGGAAAAGATTACGACAATAAAGTCAAAATAAGAAGGTGGGGAAAAAGTCAAAATATTGCAGGAAGAAAATTAAGAAATTATTTAAGAAGAAAATTGAAATATTTGGAAAATTTGAAAAAAAAAAAAAACCAGCAAAAACGGGAAAGAAAACAGCTAAAACAAAATTTCTGAAGAATGATATGCTGAGATGCAGTATTTTCTTGAAATATCTAACGTGTTAGCATATCTGCATGTGTTGCTTTACTAAATATCTAACGTGTTAGCATATCTGCATGTGTTGCTTTACTAAATATCTAACGTGTTAGCATATGTACATGTGTTGCTTTACTAAATATCTAACGTGTTAGCATATCTGCATGTGTTGCTTTACTAAATATCTAACGTGTTAGCATATGTACATGTGTTGCTTTACTAAATATCTAACGTGTTAGCATATGTACATGTGTTGCTTTACTAAATATCTAACGTGTTAGCATATCTGCATGTGTTGCTTTACTAAATATCTAACGTGTTAGCATATGTACATGTGTTGCTTTACTAAATATCTAACGTGTTAGCATATCTGCATGTGTTGCTTTACTAAATATCTAACGTGTTAGCATATGTACATGTGTTGCTTTACTAAATATCTAACGTGTTAGCATATGTACATGTGTTGCTTTACTAAATATCTAACGTGTTAGCATATCTGCATGTGTTGCTTTACTAAATATCTAACGTGTTAGCATATGTACATGTGTTGCTTTACTAAATATCTAACGTGTTAGCATATCTGCATGTGTTGCTTTACTAAATATCTAACGTGTTAGCATATGTACATGTGTTGCTTTACTAAATATCTAACGTGTTAGCATATGTACATGTGTTGCTTTACTAAATATCTAACGTGTTAGCATATCTGCATGTGTTGCTTTACTAAATATCTAACGTGTTAGCATATGTACATGTGTTGCTTTACTAAATATCTAACGTGTTAGCATATCTGCATGTGTTGCTTTACTAAATATCAAAGTGGCAAAGTTGCACCCTTTCATTTTTCACTCACTGGAAAGGGTAACCATAAGTCGTGTTCACGTCCCGTCCTGTTTTTTTTCTTTTTTAGAAAGTGATGAAAATACTGGCTTTCTTTGTTTTCCATTTGGCCATTAAATTAAATTGAGCGGTATTAATTAGGGCAGCGGTCGCCAACCCGTCGATGGTGAGCTACTCGTCCATCTTGGGAGTTTGCCGGTCGATTGCGAGAACATTTTGAAAAAAATGTGTTATCACATCAGTGCCCTCACCTCCCGGAGAGCGACTGACAGGCACGCATTTTATCCACTGAACACGCCCATAAGCCTCGCCTCGTCCAGGCAGCAACCGGCGTGCCCTAGCAAGGAGCCCGGTCCGGAGGGACACTAGTACACCGGCTCACCTCGTACACCCAAAAGGTCGAGCGAGAGAGGTAGGGAGTGACAGAGCGCTGCAGCGATGTGCCTGCATTAACAACAGTAATTATTGCACGCTAATAAGGCTCAAAATCTGCCTTTGCTACCTCAAAGTTAAGGCACAAATATAACTCCATAGATGTGCACCTCCAAATCATCTTTGAGCTGCGACGCCGCCGCTCGTGAAGGCCGACTGCTGTAGCACATTGACCAGCCTCTCTCCCTTCAATCGAGCCAACAAGCCAAATAAGAGTTGTGGTTTGTGTCATTACTGCCGCCTAGTGGCCAGAATACTACACATCACTTCCATTTCAATATGTTTTGGCTAATAATACACCAAAGTCAAACAGCTATCATTTATGAATTCAATCCATCCATCCATCCATCTTGTACCGCTTATCCCAGGTCGGGTCATGGGGGCAGCAGCCTAAGCAGGGAAGCCCAGACTTCCCTGTGCCCGACAGATCCCGAGGCGTGCAGGCCGGTTGAGAGACATAGTCTCTCCAACGTGTTCTGGGTCTTCCAAGGCCTTCTATTGGTCAGACGTGCCCTGAACACCTCCCCAGGGAGGCGTCCGGGGGGCATCCTGACCAGATGCCTAAGCCACCTCATCTGGCTCCTCTCAATGCGGAGGATCAGCAGTTCTTCTCTGAGTTTCTCCCAGATGACAGTGCTTCGCCCGGCCACCCTACGGAGAAAACTCGTTTGGGCCGCCTGTACCCGCTATCTTGTCCTCATCCTTCCTGGTAAGGTGTAGAAATGAATGAATGAATGAAAAAAGGCAGCACACCGAGGGAGAGGGAGGGATAATGGAGCCGCAGCATTACGAGGGACAGGAATCGTATTGACATGATTTCCTGTGGAAAAAATGCTGTTGTTTTTCGTATGTTTTGGTTTTCAAATGAACAAATGAATACTGAAACGCAGGTACCAGCGTAACTAGCTTCCTTGAAGGACCACCAGATTCCCGCGCTGACAAGGATGCAGCAGTACCGAGCTGGCGGCGCCATTTCGGATCGATCCCCCAAGGGCAAAGCTTCATGAAAATGGCCAACCGATGACTTCCCACCCGACAAGTCAGGAGGGAAGTGACCTTGTGTCTCGGGCGTGCTGACATTCCCGCTGTCAGCCGCTTGAAAATGGAAGCGAGTGTCACTTTATTTAAGTCTGACGCTGGGGAAACAAGCGTGATGTTGAACTGACGTGTTCTTCAAGCTTCTCCTGATGTTTTTGCCTCTGAAATGAGCAGTTAGCATCACATGAACTCAATCGCCATGCACTTGCTTTGACTTGGGACTACTCATCATGTGAACAGTTACAGTGTTCCCTCGTTTATCAAAATAGCCTGCAATAAGTGAAATTCATGAGGTAGCCAACTTTGTTTCCAGTGGTTCTATATGTTTTAAGGCTGTAAATCCCCCACATTACACTTTTCTCAGACAGGCATGAGCATTTCCTCACATTTCTCTCATTTAAACTCTCAAAGTTCACATTTTGAATGATCAACCTACAAAACTGGTAACACTGGAGAAGAAAAGGTCATTTTAGTAGCGTAGAGCTGAAATATGAATGTCATTTTTTAAAGTTGCCATATTATGAGAAACAAACAAAACAATGAATAAAGTTGTCATTATTGGAAAAGTTCTAAAATTACAAGAATAAAGTCAAAGTAATACGTGAATAAAGTCATAACAGTACAAGAAAAAAATGTACAAGAAGAACGTTGAAATAGTTGGGAAAAAAAACACAGAAGTGGAAAAAAAACAGTTGGAAGTCCAAATATTAAGAGAAAAAAGTAGTTGTATTCTAATGAGAAACAGTTGCATTTTACAACACTAAACTAAATAATGTCGCTTTCGTAGCACAGGGTTGAAATATGAAAGAAAAAATATGTTCATGGGAGAAACAAACAAAACAAAATAAACTTGGGATTTTTGGAAAATGAGTTTAGGGGAGAAATCAAATTACGGGAATTAATTCCAAATAGTATGCCAATAAAGCTATACTACCACAAGTTGAAATGAAAAAAAAACAGCTGTAATTTATGAGAACAAAGTCCAAACAGCAAGATAAAAACATTGGTATTCTAACAAGCAAGAAGAATAAGCGTGTAATATTATGAGGAGATATGACGTCATTTTAGTAGCATAGAGTTGAAATATGTTGCAGTCATAACATGAAAAACAAAACCAAATAAAAGACAATTAGGGAATAATATTATGGGAATGAATTCAAAATATTATGGGAAAAAAGTGATAATATTACGAAAAGAAAATCTACAAAGATTATTTAAGAAGAAAGTTTAAATATTTGGAAAATACATTTTTTAAAAACGGCAAAACCTGGGGGGAAAAGAGCAAAGACTGAAGTTGATATTAACAACAGGCCTTTCCACTCGTACGCCGAAGCTGAGATGCAGTTGTTTTGAAACTTATGTAACTTCTTAGCATAGCTTTACAAAATACCAAACTGGCAAAGTTGCATCCTCTCACTATGTGGCCCCCCGCCATGGAAAAGGTATCAATATTGGGATTGATCAGTCCAGCACTACTAATTGGCCATTAAGACCTGCAGCAGAGATCCATCCAAGGCTCGATGGAAAAGAGCAGCACCAGAAGTGGATACTTCCATCTTCGTGTGCCGTCCTTACAGATAAATCAACAACGTGAAGGACGTTTGTCACCGGCCTCCATGCACGGAGGCAGAGGACAAAACCAAAGAACTTCCGCTTCTCTTCTTTCACTCGCTTATGAGAATACGACACCGACGGAGCAGCAAGGGCCCTCCTCTGCCCAGCACCCACCCGGGCGCGGTGGTTAGCGAAAGAGATAGCTGGAGGGCGGGGAGCAACAGGAAGCTAAAGACGTGTGGCATGGAGGAGGCCGGAGAGGCTCGGAGGGTAGTCGGCGGGCTGTCGGGTTTTGTGGAGAGCTGGTTTTACGGATGAGGAGCAAAGTCCAAGGAGAAAACAGCTGCTTTAGTGGAGGAGGAGGAGGAACCTGCATAATTCATGTTCCGTTCCTTTTAGAAAGCTTCATCAGGACGCCCCGCTTGACTGTAGCAGTGCGGCCTGCCTGCGTGTGTGTGTGTGTGTGTGTGTGTGTGTGTGTGTGTGTGTGGCACTGTATTCTTTTTGTTGGTTGTGGCATTTTCTCTCAGCTTTCAGTGCGCCATGAGTGTGTGTGTGTGTGTGTGTGTGTGTGTGTGTGTGTGTGCTCACCTTGCTCTGCTCTTCACCCTCACCCCCCCTGACTGCACTCTACAAGGCCATTAGAGCTCCCTGAGGTCTGCCCAGGCTGCTCCACTCTGTGTCGGCTTTCATGTGTCAGCGAGGGGGCTCCGATGTGTGTGTTCACAGCTCTGTGGTGTGTCCCCCTCCCCATGTGTGTGTGTGTGTGTGTCACCGGGCCTGTATGTACAGGCCTTGTGCGCTTTCATGCTTGTGCTTTTATTATCACAAATCGGACAATGGCATTTGTTTCTTTCTTTCTGTGTGTGTGTTGGACTCTGAAAGACACAAGCTCGGCTGTGAAAGTGTTTGTTACAGTGGGGAGCACAGAAGATGACTTGAAAAGAAGAAAAAAACACAATTGTTCCAATGACAAAATGCAGCGATAGGCGTGTAAAAGAAATGTTTCTTTTTAACTGCTCTACAAAAAGATGGTTTTTAAAGTGAATAAAGGTTCGGGTTTCTGGTATCAGAGACGCTACGATGGTGTGCTGCAGGTGGGACAGCTGAGGAGTGATAAGATGAATGGCAACTTAATCTAACATTTGCACTGCATTTCAGACCTGCCACCAAAGGACCAGCTGACATCCTGTTAGTGATGCTCTGGTTAACATACTGTATGTCAGAGTGTGGACAAGGACAAAGGCGGGGGATGACTACATCCTGACTGAGTTACAATAGCAGACTGGAAACTTTAAAAAGGAGGGTGGTGCTTGAAATGTGTGTTTTTCCTCTGTTAACCTTGGTTAAAGACGTGCAGTCATCACCGCTTAGCACAAAAAGGGCTTCACAGGCGAGGGTATCGCTGCTAGTAGGATGGCATCCAAACCAACCATTGATCAGATCATTAAGAACATCACCCAAGAAAGTCCAGCAAGAGTCTGGACTGTCTCTGAAAGTTGATTTAGCTGCGAGATCGGGGGACCGCCAGTGCTGCTGTGTTGTTCTGGAATGGCAGCAGGCAGGCGTGAGTGCATCTGCTCACAGTGAGGCGAAGGCCTTTGCGAGATGGCCTGATGTCAAGAAGGTTGCATAAAAGCCACGTCTCTCCAGGAAAAAAATCTTAGGGGCTCAATGAAGTCAGTTTAATTTTTTTCCCAAATTCCGTTTTAATTTTTTGGAGTTCAGTTTTTACCTTTCACACCAACGTTACCAGCATAGAGTATGTGTGCTTTTTGGGTGAGTGCCCTGGTTCCCAAGCTTTTTACAGTCACGTACGCCTTCAAACATTTTACCTTAAGCCATGTAACCCCCCTACCGCTGGACACTTAAAACAAGGTTTTATCTTAATTGACTTGAAATAATGAACGTAATTAATTAAGTAATTTATTGTACAGTAATTTCAGGTCAAACATTTTTATTTTGCCTGGTTACATTTTGACATAGTTTGACATGAGCACTGCTAAATCGTTAAGTAATCAACATACATATATTTTCTTCCATTATTAGATGTTTGCATCCTTCCACTGGAATGGCTTCACTTCTTTGGTTTAACACCCAAAGTCCCACAGCCCAGCCATGCGACCCCCAAACATCCAAGACTGCAGCAAATCTGTCAGTCCCAACTGGGGATGATAGACGATTCCATTTGGGTCTAGATGCACAAGTGACGATGCGATTCAAAAACGATATATTTTAAAAATAGAACGATTCAATTCGATGCAGTGTACAAACAATACGATTCAATTCGATTTGATTCGATTCTCCGGTTCATGTTTGTTGATGTAGACGTGAATCTTACATTATAAAATAAAGACTGCAATTAGACTGTCTATATGTGCCCTGGTGACCAGTCCAGGGTGTACCCCGCCTCTCGCTCGAAGTCAGCTGGGATAGGCTCCAGCATACCCCCGACCCTAGTGAGGATAAGCGGCATAGAAGACGGATGGATGCATGTTAATACTGTTTAGACACGGGCCAAAAAAAGACATGCTGAATGAACGACTTTTTCTTTGATCAATCCCATAGTGAAAATGTCCTAACAATAGTGATAAAAATATAATGATAATGTCATAACAACGTGCAACATTTCAGACTGAGCATGGTAGGTAAGAAAGGTGGAACATTTCCAAGTAAACAAGCTACAAAGCAATAAAGTTACCATACTCACTTCAGTTGGTCTGGCTGTTGGCGATTAGCTAGTAGCAGTAACTAGTGGTGATTTGTAAATAGTTCCAGGTGAGCTACCTAGCGGCTAGCCAGTGGCCGAACTAGCGGCCGGCTCACGGCAGGCTGGCTTGCACGCCTGCCGCCTGCTACTATTTACACCCATTCTCGTCTTTAGCCATGGCAAGCTATGCAGCAAGTGTGAAAATCCTTTCGCCGGCAGCCCAGGCTCTGGCGTTGTTTACGAGACACTGTCAACCGATTGCTTGTGCATGTCTCCACAACCCATTCATCTCAAGAGTTATGGCTGGTTGTTATCCATACAGGAAGCTTAGGTTTATCTAGGTTTATCGTTAACAACCCTCGTTCATCAAAGCATTGGTGTCGCATGATGTCTTGGAAGCGGTTTCGTCCATAATGGTGACGATCAGTGGTTGTCCCAGCTTTGCCGACCACGCGTCACGCAGCAATGGAAGTTTGATCACCCCACAAAAGATGAGGACGGCTTGCGTAGCTGGACGTGCACCTCCGAAAAAAATCAAAACCCTGCAACGGTAACAGTTGTGATTGGCCGCCTTGTAGTACATTATTTCCTGTGTGTATACGACTCGTTCAGAGAGCGTACTCCAATTTGGGATCAACATTTCCAATAAATATAAGCGATTTAACACATCCATTAGTTCCAGTTACAATAACACTCTCCGACTTTCTTGAAGCGTCATTGTTCGCTAATGACAAAAGAAGCTAACAAGCTAATAAACAGTCAATAAGCGCCATGGTGCTCACTGAGTTGACACCAAACAGCGCACCTCACATTTAGGCAGAGAATGACACGTTACGCGCTCAACCCAGACACGCTACTCAAACATTCCTTCATTCCAACATGAGAAGATGACATTTCTGCTGCCAAATCAGAGTCGTTTGTGTTAGATTATATCCACAAAATAATGAAGTACTTCTTGTTATTAAAATGTCAGTCAGTGTTCATCTAAGATCAAAGATTAGAGCTTTGACTTTCACAGTCGTCAGTCTCACATTCTCATGTCCTTTACGACGCATCCCCCCCAAGTCACGTCAACACCCCCAGACGAAATACTCACAGTGGAAGGCTGTGCATTTGGTACCTGGGATTTCTGGGGAGACTTAATCCATCTCTTAACACCACCACTATCACATAACACAAACCATCAGTAAACCAGAAAAATTCAATTGGCATGGCTACACATAGAAGCTGAAATCTCATTGGACGAAAAAAACGTAACATCGACTACGGTAAGCACCGCAGCCAAGATACACGCTGCTAATATTAAATAGTACAATTTCACTTGTAAATGTAGGTCAGCACTTCTGATCGTGTTTCTTTGCTGGCCCTGATGGAACACAGAATATTCATATAGCTCAACTTTCTTTGGGAATGTCGGCATGTGGAGGTTTTAGATCCTGTGGATTATGATGTCTGCTCCAAATACTTTCATTAGGCTGCATCCCCGACTCGTCGTGGATTACGGGATGTTTACCACAGCCGCCCTCTCACCTGTGCAACATTCCCACCTGCTTCTACGCTGGGACGGGAGCAGCAGGGGTCATGGGAGAACACACGCGGTGCGGGTGGGACGCTCGTGAAAATCCACTTAAGTCCAGCACAAAACAAGCAGCTTCTTGATTCCCGCTAATTACGGAATGCTTAAACATTCCACGCATGACTCTCGCCGCTCCTCCGTTGATGCGCGCTCTTCCTCGGGCTCTCAAATGAGCCTCGTCAATTAGAGCCCACGCTGGAAGAGCGGCATGTTAATTTGCGGTAAAATATTCCTACTCCGCCGCTAATTAGGTGCTAGTCATGGCCGGGAAGCGCGCTGCATAGCGGTCCCCTGGTGTCATTTGGCCAGCCGGACCGGCTGCCGTAGCTGGGAATTATTTTTAATTAACCCGTGCCGCCTGCTGGAGCTAATGAGCATGCTTGAAATGAACCTGACGTATTGCTGGAGAAAGTACGCTTGCAACTCCAGCGCTGACGATCGTACTCCAAAAAAGAATATATATATATATATATATATATATATATATATATATATATATATATATATATATATATATATATATATATATATATATAAAAAGAGAAAGTAGGGAGGGAAAAAACACGCATAAACAAGCGTTTTGCTTCTTCACTTCACTTTCAAAAGAAAGTTGAGCACCAACAAGAGAAGAGAAGGAGAATACTGACAGGAAGTTACGTGAAGTAAGAGGACTCACGTTGGGGGATGTCCAATAATATCGACCGGCCGACATTAGTATGACAGTAATAAGAAGAAGAGAGCTATATTTCTGTTTATATTTATATATGTTATAATTGCACAGTGGAATCTTGGTTAGCGTCATTAATTAGTTCCAGAAGGTCCGACTGACCGAAACACACGCTAAGTGAATCTATTTTTCATCATGTAAATACAATTCATCTGTTCCAGAAAGCCAAAAATTGTTAACACATTTTTATAGTTGTACAATTCTAGTTCTACATACGGTAAGCAATTCCAAACGCAACTAAATACATTCTAAACAATGAATGCAAGGGATAAATGTAGGGGTGATGACTGTCGACTGTCAATCTCATCGTCGAATCATATGAAAACATCATGTGATCAAGATTGTACGGTTCTGGCGAAATGGGGTGGGGCCACGGCTGCTGCTGAGCACACGTTTTTACAGAGAAAGTCTTTGTTTTTGTTATAGTCTATTTTGATACCTAATTTGTGTCAATAAAGAACTGAAAATGACGCGTTTAACAGAAGACCTCTACTAACCACGCATGAAGAAAATCACCTGCTTTTCAACAGCACACTCCAAAGGAACAGAGGGGAGCGCTAGCTTTGAACGCTAGGAGCACCGTCAACATGGAAGGACTTATTTGCTTATAATGCCAACTAAAAAAAACATCCCAAGTGTGGAAGTATTTTGAAAAGGTTAATGACGACTCCAGGAAGTGAAGTGCAACAATGTTACACACATTTTAAATACATTTTGCTCACAGTTGACAGCAGCAAAAGGCAGGAAAGACACACGCTGGCCGTACGGACGACGCAGGAAGACATACCAAGTGTGCACCCCCCAAAAAAACGAAAGCACCCGTAGAGTTGTTTGACATGACAAACAACCCCTGCGGCCGGTCTGCAACTCGAAAATCAGCACGTCACACGTGCACCCTCCGTGCGTTTGTGGGTTTTTTTGCACATAGACCGGCCGTAGGAGCCCGTATGACCAGCTGTCCCGTCACACTATAGGCCTAAAAGAAGCATAATGTGTTCATTACATGACATTACCTGGAGGAAAGAGCTGCTGCCTATGTTGGTATCGGTTATGAAGCGCTGGATAATATCGGGATATCGGTAAGAAAGCAGATATCGAGCATTCCTACTCACATTCAAAGCAGTAAGACTCCAGCGTCACCATACGTGGCCTCACCTGTTAGCTTGATTTGATACTATTTACACTGCTTCACTTCTTTTTACGCTTGTATGACACTTGCGAATGTTTAACTTAAACCAATGCCTGCACCTAGTGACTTTAGTCATATGCAGTGCTTTGTACAAATACCGTAAACTCCGGTGTATAAGCTGCAGCCACTACATTTAGAAGAAAAAAGACATTTGTACATACTTTGTATGTACGCCATACCGGACAATAAGCCACACATGCTATAAAATGACATATTGTGGCACGCACAAGTGCATGGGGCACAGAAGCCAATCATGAGCTATGAAAAAACTCACGAGGACCCACTGGCAGTCACAGGAGGTCATTCCTCAATTTAACAGTCTGGCTCATCTTACAAAGAACACAAAACTCATCACACACAACCTAACACTCATAGGTACACCAAACAAATACTGTATACAAACACGTACCAATATGGTTTAATGGGGAAAAAACAATTCTTTTAAAGTTTTCCCATAATGCATTTCGTCTGCGCAAAGCATTTCATTGGCGGACAAGCGGCATAGAAGATGGATGGATGGCGCAGCATTGCTGCCCTCTGTCCACCACAGGGATCCAGAGGAGCCCAGAGGGAGGCTGACGTCATTGCAGCGCCCCGGCAGGCACCAATGAATGCTTTGCTCTGACACAATGCATTGTGGGAAAACTTTGAAAGCTGTTTTTCTCCATTTTAAACTCGTATTGGTACAAGTTTGTATATTTGTTAGGTATAACTTTTGAGTGCTAAGTTGCTTTTGATGAGTTCCGTGTTCTTTGTAATATGACACCGTGAGTCACGCTGTTATACTCAGCGACACAGTATTTAAACGGTTACTAGTAGTTCTGAAGTAAAGGAGATGCCACAAGATTAGACACACCGCTGTATAAGCCGCAGGGTTCAAAGGTTAAGTAAAAATACAACAGAAATGACGGTACATAAATAAATAAAGGTGACAGGTTTTTGATCCTGGAACAGATCATTTCCTATGTGGAAATGTGTTGTCGACGAGGTGCCATGAGATGATGTGGCAGCCATATTTGTGAGGTCATCACCCCTGACGCCTGAGCCAACCTCTCAAAGACAAACCACGCCATCCTCCTTGCCCCTTCGGCTGAAAAACGAGCCACCGCAGCCTATCATGCAGCATCACTTCAAAGTAAAGCGTGAAAGCTGAAATGAGCCCGCCTCGACTTGGTGGTGTTCCAAAGACTTGTTCATCTGTTCTCAGCGGCGCTCGGCCTCTCATCCACAAGTGAGCGGTGCCGACGGCGGCGGTGGCAGTCAAGGTCATTTGATGGGAGCTGGAGGTGTATGTGATGTGAATCCACTCACAGGATTGATTCCTCCCGCACGTCCTAATGATCAAACCCTGGCGGCTTTAGAGCAAAGTCAGGACCCTTAATGAGAGTGCACGGGCGCACAGGGAAAGGAGATACAGTAGGCGCACACTGCTGCTGTACAGCAGAGAGGTTGCTTCATGCTGCAAAGACGAGCAGTAACCCCGCTGGTAATGTTTAACATCCCTGACAGCCTTCAAGTGGGACGTCAGCGCTTATCAAGAAGGTTAACACAAACTATTTCTACCTTTTTCAAACTCCTCTGCATGAACAAAGTGTTGGACTACAGCCTCCTTAGCGTTAATTAGGGATAAAATATGTGTGCTCCAGTGTGGGCTTGTTGGTCTGAGGTGAGCTGAATTCATTTGCATGCAAATAAGTTAAAACATTTTTAAAATCTATTAAAAAAAGCTGCAGTAGCCTCAGCTTCATAGCCAGATGTTGAAAGTCTTCCTGGGGATTATTGTGCTTTCATAAGGAATGAATGTTTTCTGCTTTCATCCACTTGTGTTGATTGATTTCAACTTCATCAACTTTGAAACCACCTCAAACTGTTTCTGCAATCAGCAGCACTGCTCTGAAAAGAACGACGTAGTCTATGTCAGTGCCTTATTGTCTGTGTCCTACAAACCACCCGTTTTCTATGTCGCTTCTCCTCATCAGGGTCGCGGGGTATGCTGGAGCCTATCCCAGCTGACTTCGGACGAGATGTGGGGTACACCCTGGACTGGTCGCCAGCCAATCGCGGTCCTACAAACTAGTAAAAGAAAACAACAATGCAAAGTTAGTATTAAGTACATTATATAACTACCATAAATCACGGTGTATAAACTGCACCTTTTTTCCACTGGTAAGAAGCAAAAAAATTGGGGTGCGGTTTATACACGATGACCGGTGTGTGACCAGACTCGGACTGAAAAATAATATCAGACAACGCTTCTACAACGCTTCAGCGGAAGATCACTCGTACTACAAGCCCGGTCACACCGCCTGAACTTTGCTGTAGTGTTCCTGAAGCGGTGAAAAAAATTCATCACCGCTCGTAACCGTTCACCACCGTTTAACTGAAGTTGGCCCCCGTTAAGGCAACGCCGTATCCGCTCGGCCACCGCTGATGGTACCGATACTACCGCTCCGAATGTTTTGAGCTGCACAAAATATTGTGAGCGGTGAGGAGCGCCAATTTTCCGCCACGGCAAAGTTCATCAACAGCTCCAACAACGCCCAGTCAAAGTTTGGCGCCGCTAGACGCAAGTTTGTGGACGCTTGGGTCCGCTAGGCCAGAATTTGGCTATAAATACGGGGAGAAATTGACCAGAAGCGCATTTGGGAAGCCGTCTGTGGGTCAGACAGTTGCTTTGACTTTAGTGCCCTCTGCTGTACAGTTGCTGAAAATGCTTGTGTATGCAATTTCTTTTTAACTTATCTGACGGCTGTCTGTATTTTCACACAGTGAAAGGATGTCTATATACACTGAAGCTAACCTAAGCTTCCATTAAAACATTGCAGATGATGTAAAATACAATACAACGCTGGAGTTCATTCAAAGTCACACTGAAGCAATGCAGCGTTATGTGTTATGTACAATACATGGATAACTGATCCGCATGCGCAGAACGCCGCTCTATCACCACTGAATGGTGAATTCACCATGGAATTCCATTGCAGATGAATTGATGGACGGCAGATTTCTCCTTTCTTCTTCTTTTTGAAATTGCTTAGTACCTTTACGCATGTTGATTTGAGATGAAAGAGTTGGCAAGCATTTATGAACTCAACTTTTTTTTTTTTTCCCCACCGTGAGCCTGAAAATGGGGGTGCGGTTAATACACGAGTGCGGCTTATACACGGTGATTTACAGTATGAGATAAATCATCATTATGAGACAAAAAGTCAAAATCATGAGATACAAGCATGATACATCACGTGCCGAGTGCCACGTGGCGAAGAAGGCTGCACATGCGCAGTGTCATGATTATGATATGCTTTTCTCATCTCATAATTATGACTTTTTATCTCATAATTTAACCTTTTTATTTCATAATCCTGACTTTGTATCTTTTAGAATTATGACTTTGATCTTATAGTTTTGACTTTTTATCTCATAATTATGACTTTCCTACCTCATAATTATGAATTCTTTTTAAAAATAATATTTGTACCGGTATGTCATTTCGACTTTTTTATCTCAGAATTATAGGTTTATCTCATAATTTTAACTTTTCATTTCATAATCATGAATTTTTAATCACACAATTTTGACTTTTTATCTCATAATTATGACTTCCCTATATCATAATTATGAATTTTATTTAATAATAATATATGTACGTCATTTCGACTTTTTATCTCAGAATTATAACTTTATCTCATAATTAGGACTTTTTATCTCATAATTTTAACTTTTCATTTCATAAGCATGACTTTTTAATCACACTATTTTGAGTTTTTTTCTCATCATGACTTTCCTAATTATGAATTTCAACTTTTCATGTTATAATTATGATTTATCTTTTAATTTTGACTTTTTATCTCATAATTATTACTTTTTAGCTGATAACTTCAACTTTTTATTTCATAATCATGAGTTTTTATCTCATCATTGTGACTTTCCTAGCTCATATTGACTTAGCTCATAATTATAACTATCTCATAATTTAAACTTTTTATCTTATCATTATAAATTGATCTCATAACTATGACTCTTTAGCTCATAATTTAAAATTTTATTTCATAACCATATTCTTATCGCATCATTATGACTTTGTATCTCATAATTATGACTTTGCTATCTCATAATTACGACTTATCTCATAATTTCAACTTTTTATCCCATAGTTATGACTTTCCTATGTCTTAATTATGACATTTATCTAGCAATTTTGACGTTTCATGTTATAATTATGCTTTCATATCTCATAATTATGACTTTTGTCTAATAGTAATGACTTTATCTCATAATTTTGACTTTTTATCTAACAATTATGATTTACGATTGGGATTTTTTTTTGCTTTCTGTGGCAGAAACAAGCTTCCAAAGTATGCTGCTAGACAGCCAGTGAACTAATAAGGAAAGCTTTGTTTGACATGCAAAAAAATAAATAAATACAATTACTATCTACAAATGTACTTTGGAAATGCTAAACACACGTACTAGCCACAACACAGACACAGATATGGATACATTACTAACAGCTAACAAAACACCATCAAGTTCACGAACTTAGAAGCAATCATTCAGGAACATTTGAGATCGCTATTTTAAGTGCTTTGTACACATAGATACTCACAAAGACGAAAGCTTCCCAAGACGCAAACGTTTTAGAGGAAAAACTGCGTGTTTATGAGCTTTTGTAGACTTCGTTTCAGCCGCTGCTAGCTTGTGCGTCACAGAGAAAGGAAAAACGCCAGAGATTGTTAATGTCGAGAGGAGCACTCACTCTGCTGTGACTGAAACGATCCTTTTCCGAGAAGGTGTGTCACTTTAACATTTTAACCATAGCCTTTAAAGCATTTTGAAGATACATTTTTTTAAAGTATTTACTTACCAACTATGATCTTATTTACATAATTTAAAGCAAGGCAGAAATGACATGAAACCACTGATCACATGACCCAAAGACATGACAATGTGTGCTACCCAGAAGAAGATGACCAACAATCTAAACAATACATCTACTCCCACTTTTGCGCTATAATAAATCATTCTTTAAGTCTGTGAAACTAAAACAAAGAGCAGATGCAAGGAGGGAGAAAAAAGTTCCGGTGTAACGTGGCACCACAAAAAAGGAAACAATGACTTATACACCGCCTTCGAGGATCGCCGGTATTTCACAGCTTTGCCCATAAATCAGACTTTCATCACATATTTGGACACGCGGGAGCGAGTTCGCGGCCAGAAACTCATTTTCGGACTTAACACGTCTTTGCCGGTGCGTGATTGAGCAAGTTGACGCGCGTGTGTGACAGCTAACCAGGAAGTGGCCGCGCTGGTATGAGTGCCTCTCCAGCCGGCAGCCTCCTAATTCTCCCAAACCTTCCACCCTGCGACTTTATTAAAAGGCCTCGCTGCGAGGGAGCTGACAAATGAGCTCGAGTCAATCTCGTTCCGCTGAGGAAGTGCTTGTGTTCTGTGCGGGACTGCAAAGTCTTTCAGTGTTTGGACGTGAGTACATACTGTAGAATTGTTAGGGAATCATCACAACTTCTTGTCTCTTCCATTAAAATTACTGTTGACGGAATGCATAAGTCTGATAACTGCAACATAACCATACTGAAATGATATGTACACAGGAAGAAGGCTCATTTTATGCGTATTAAGACGCGAAAAACAGTTTTGTGTGTGTGTGTTTGCTTTGAAAAGAAAAAAATAAAGAGAGTAATCCCTTGTTTATCCCGGTTAACTGGTTCCAAACCGAACTGTGATAGGTGAATTGTCACAAAAGTAGTAAATAAAATATTTTCATAGTTAGGGCTTAGACAACCTTCTAAATACAGTTTTTAACATTATTAGAGCCCTCTAGACATGAAATTAACAGTCACCTTTACACTCCTATTACCCAATATAGTAGACATAGTAAGGCAAAATATGCCATTTAAGACATAAATAATGTAAGTTGTATGTTGGTACAGTTGTGTTCTGGTGCTAGGAGAAGTGACGTTCAGACTTCAGAGCTGAGTTTACCTTTCCAACAGTAGCCCGTGTTAGGGGTTATTGTGCCTGTTGTGAGGTCATTCAATAAGAGCCTGTTGTGCTGGCGATCAAGTCTTGCCGAACATTACAGTGACATTACTGACATCTAGTGACCATTGTAGAGTGCTACGTGTCATCACAACATCTTTGAATGCGTCTTCTTAATGCCTTACATTTGTATTTTAGTTCATTTAGCCATTTTTTTATACTTGAAAATGAAAATTTAGGCAAAAATCTGTAAGATTTGCTTGAATATGTATTTTTTTTGACTAAGTATAAGCCGTATTCAACCAGAAAACAGCATGATTTATTCATTCATATAGTTTGAATAGAGTGAAGGTGGAAAGTGGTGAAGGATGACCGTACCTCATTTGATTTGATGCATGAATTTCCACAGGATCCAATATGAATACATGAAATATTTTTGTAGTTATGTTCTAAATACGTTTTTTAACATTATTTGAGCCCTCTGAACATGAAATAACACCCCTATAGTCACCTTTACATTTGTATTACCCAATATAGTAGATATAATGAGAGAAAATAAGACACAATAGACATAAATAACATAACAGACTCACACGTTAGCAATTCCTTTTTGTTTTTTTCTGGACAGCGTACTTCCTGTGGTGGCTGTTGTCCCATCAGTGTGTTGTATCGGCGGCTTTAAATGGCTTTACAGTCCTATTGCTAGTAGAGTAAAAGTAGTTTAAGACTAAATAAGCCATTTAAGAATAAAATGAAACTCCTGGTCGCGTGTGTCACAGTAAATACGTTCCCTCGTGAATGTGTTGAGAGTTGAGATTTAGCTTGTCGTGGGTTATGGCCCCAACAATATAATCATTGAAACCTGCAATAAATGCCTGTTCCGGCGATCACGTCTGGTGCTTGTCTCACGGAACAATGACTGACACCTAGTGGCCAATGTAGAACGCTACATCCACCATTAGAATGCTTTTTCTGCCTTGTATTTGCATTTTAGTTCATTTAGTTCACTGACCCATTTTTGGCATGAAAATGCTTAACTTAGGCCACGTACAATTTGATCAAATATGCGTATGCATAGTAACAGGCCGTATTCAACCATGAAACCAAATAATTAATACATTTTTGAGGGGCGGCTGTATATACAAGAATCGGTACAGAATTTTGAGAAAAAAACAAAAATTGCACAAATAAAACTGCAATTTTACAAGAAAAAAAACCCAAAACCTTTGAATATGAGTTTTCATCATATTATGAAAAAGTTGCAATTATTACAATGAATAATAAATACACAATCAATTATTAATTGGTCATCTCAACATTATTCTAGTAGCATTAATACTTTTTCTTCCTCTTCAAAAAAATATGACTTCATTCAAAGAAGTATGGTGCCTTTTCCCGGTAATTTCACCATTTTAGTTGCATAGTCGCCTTCATACAGTACACTTAGTGTAGGGTGTTTTGCTGTTAGAGAGCAGGAAGGGTCAGCTTGTTGGCTGCGTCGTTACAGTATATCATCACATCTCAGCATCAGTGTCTCCAAATGTACGTAGTTTCTCGCTGTAACGCGGTGCTATGCAAACACTTAAACCTTCGGGAGACCAGTTTGGCCGTGTAGTTAGCTTTGAAAAGAAAAAGATCCGTGCACAAACACAAACTTTGCGCACGGATCAAAGCCATTAAGAAAAGTGGAAGCAGTTGTGAGTCATGTGATTCACTGACACCCACACGGATGAAAGCCTCGTGGACGCAGTCCATGACGACGGCAGTGGAACAACACAATGTTGCTGTGCGTCCATCCCACACACACACACACACACACACACGCATACACACACACGGTGGGCCTGCAACACGAGCAAACGCCGAGATGCTCCTCATCAAAAGACTCCCGCTGCTTCTGACGGCTTCTAATGACAAATGTGAAGTTAAAGAAATTGTGATTTTGCTATTCACGTTTATATCGCCCCCCTCCCCAAGACACCCACCGCCCCCAGGCCTATCAAAGACGCCGGCAGCGTTAAGCGATGGCCGCCTCCTTCACTCCCCGCCAAACCTTAGCGGCGCTCGGATGTGCTGTCACTGATTTCTTTAAACGGCGTCACACGGCTTCCTGCGTCTGAGCGAGCGGCTTATTAGCAGCAGGGATTGTTTTTGGCCGTCATTATGCCGCTCTTCGCCGTCATTAGCGGAGGAGCGAGAATGCGGCACGCAACGCAGGGAATGCCGCTGTAAGGGAGGGCGGGTCGGCAGCGACGTGGCGCCTCTGCTGATGGCTTCAAACATGACATGTGCGAGGTGGCGGTGCAACATCTGAGGGGGCCGACCGACGTCTTTTGATCAGGAAAAAGGCTGGTTGGCAAGAAGGCCAGAAGCGGGAAGAAGATATTCGGCGGATTGCTAATGATCGAGCACAACACACAGTTGAGCTTTGGACAACACATCCAGGCTGAAGCTAATCTCTTTGCCGTCTTCCTGCCTCTCATTAGTCGGCCACGCCAGGCAAAGAAAGGCAAAGAGCGCCCGCGGCAAAGTGACCTTCTGGGATGGAGGCAAGCCGGGGGAATTCTCTGACACCACTGATCTCCAGTAGCCTCCGTCTGGGCTCACACACAACTCGGGTCTGATTTAGTGAGCGCTGATTGACGGCGCAGGGAATTTATGCGTCTTAGCATCATGCTAATAGACAAATTAACCCTTGCAGCCACGCCACCTGATTATGATTATGATGAAGTATGATGAAGGATAGTAGTTTGATGAAGGATAGCGTGCACGGTTTAACGTACGTACTGTACGTCACATCTGAAGGTCTCGCGTACAAAAACGGTGATATTTACGACCTGGAAACCTCGCTGGAGGAGATGGTGGCGGGCTGGAATAATTAAAGGTCGCCGTTTGTGCTTCTCTTCGGTCCCGACACTGCAGAAACATCAAATTATGATCTCCTGGGCCGTTCTGTCACCACCGCCGGACCTTGTCAGCACTTCTGCACAGAGCGAGTCACACAAGCTCAAGACCTGAGACACTTTCTCGCTTCAAATTTAAGGGCCCGTATGCAACACACACAAAAAATTTAAGAAAACTACCACCAGCTAGCCATCATTAGCATATGTTTCCTACTACTGGGTTTCAACCAGGTGACCTTGAGGCAGTTAGCGTCACCTGCAGTCAGCAGACGGGGGGCAAGCATCTACAAATTATTTCAAATTAACACATGGCTAAAAGAGGTGATGACGCAACTCCCCACTAAAGCATTTCGCTTCAGAGCTATTTAAAGCCATAAATACGGCCACTAGGTGGCAGAAGTGCATTTGATAAGAGCTCGGCAGGGATCTTTTGCATGTAAAAATACACTCCACAGCAAGGAGGAGGGGTGCAGAAGGTTACGCACCGTAGGGACATGTTAACACATGCGCATGCGTGCACACACATACAGTAGTTCAGTTCCAAATGTGAAAATAGTAAAAGTTGATGGTGTTATATTAGTAAATAAATTGTTATTGTGATGTAAAACAACCCCTTTGTTGTGTTGTTTATGTTGGTATAGTTGTTTACATATGTGAGCTGTCACAAAAGCAAAAAATATTAGTGTCAAAGTGAACGTTATGCTTGAATGTATCTTTTCTCAAAAAGCTGCTTTTCTCCCTTTTTTAGTCAGGAACTGATATTTTCCTGAAACGTACCTACAGTATGTTCTACTGCTGATTACTCAAGAACGCAAAAAGGTAGAAACAAACTTTTTGTTCTGATGAAAGACGGGAGTCTAATGTTTGTTTTGGTGGTTCCATGTTTATATAACCATACAACACGATATTCTGTGCGCCTTGAAAGATGGTCTAAAATGGCCGCTACTGAAGGTTGTCTTTTGAAAGTCAGCTGGGATTGAATGAGTTCAACTTAAGTTTAACGTAACTTTGGGTTTGAATCTGTTGAGCGGTGGCGTTCCTATCCATGCTTGATTCTCAGCATCCACGCCACAGTATGAAGCACCGGCCCCTCTCACCGTCCCCCAAAAGACGAGGCAGCAAAGCCCGTGGTTACAGTCTTTTCTCGCTGGAATGAGGCGTGCTTTGCAGGACATCTGTGAGTCTTTTCTCAGCTTGCTTTGTTTGACGCAAACACTTGCCAGCCTCGAAAAGATTCAGTCAAACATTTGGCTGCTGTGATGAAAACCTTGCTGGCTGCTTCCAAGAAGAAGAGGAAGAAAAAGAAGACAAAGAGGAAGAACATAGCTGACTTAAGGTGGTACAACACTTCTGGACCAGCAGATTCAGAGTACATAGAGCACATAGATATTTGCACTGTAGTTTCGACTGGGGATGGGCTTTGGTCTCAAATTCCTTGATGGGCTGTAAGGAAAATGAATCCACAATGAACTGATTCACTTTGAATGTTCTGAACTCCTGTTTTCATGCCGAGATGAGAATGAACCAGCAGCACCTCTGTTGGTTGCAGCTGCGTACTGCAGTCTATTTGGACTCAGTGAAACAGCAATCACTTACACACCATCAAGCAAACTCTTAATGATCAGCTGATTCGTTATTACGCCTTGCTGTGTGCGCCTTTAAGAAGCGACGTGTGACATCAGCGAGCTAGAGCTGACTGTTAGCTGAGTGCTAGCAGCAGGTTAGCGGTGTAGAGAGTGGCCGACAGCAGCTCCTGTGCGAATGTTGACCGCATGTGTGTTCTCTACTTGTTGATAAAGCGACTGAAGTGCATGGTGAGTCTCTCCTTAACCACAAACAAGGGCAGCACAGCAGCATTCTACACTGGTCTCGACGTGTCAGTGACGCTACATTGATGACACAATAGCTACCACAGGAAGTACGCTGTCAGAGCTAACGTGTGAGTCTATGTTAAGTCATACCCATGTCTAAGATGTCTTATTTTCCATGATTATGTCTACTATTAGGTAATATGAGTGCGAAGGTGACTTGGTGCTGTTATTTCATGTCTACAGGGCTCTGACAATGTCTTAAAAAAAAGCGTATTTAGAAAGTCAGATTCCATTTATTCATATTGAATCCTACTTCACGGAAATTCACTTATCACCGTCGGGTCTCGAACCAATCAGAGTTGTCCCTCGCAATATCACGGTTCAATTATCACTCCCTCGCTATATCGCAGCTTTTCCCAAATGAATTCATTCATAAATGATCAGTGTTGTGTGGTAGACTGCGGTGTCTTGTCAGGCAATACAAGTGATACTGTATGTAGTATTCTGTCCACTAGGCGGCAGTAATGACACAAAACATTGCGACATTAGCTTGCATGGCATTACCTTAACACTGCATCAAGTCAGCCATGGCATGTCCCACATCATAGAATGAAAAAAGGCTCTCCTCCCATTCCGTGTGGAAGTGGTAACCTTTTGGCTTCCCAACCAACTAAATTGGGTAAATTTGAGGCTAACTGGTTAACTCGCTAGCTTGCGAGCCCGTTAGCTCGCTCAGCTCATGAAAGACGTGTTTTTGTTGGGTATATTCAGTAAATATATCCGATACATAAAATAGACTTAGACTTAGACTTAGAGGTTTTGTCATTGAACATTGACTATAAATTGTATATGTAGAGTGTGTGCGATAAAGCGGGGGGGTTGTTGTGGATGTTGCTTCATTGCGGGGGGTTGGGGGAGGGGTGGTGGAAAGGCTCACACTTCCCTGTGACTACATTAGTGCAGATCCAGTGTAAGTCAGCACATTACGTGTTATTTCACAGGTACGCGTTTAAACACACACACACACACACACACACGTTTGACATACACTCAGGGGCCCCCCAACAGCCTGCAGGGAAATAAGGGGCTAATCCGACAGTGATCTAGTGACTCTGGAGGGAAACACTTTGTGGGCTGTGTGTGTGTGTGTGTGTGTGTGTGTGTGTGTTGAGGAGTGAGTAGTGTAGCGTTTGATGGGTGAAATTCGCAGGTAAATACATGAAATATAAAAATGATATCATCACATCAGATCCTTTTATTTGGCTACTGACTGGTGCCTTCAATATTTCAGAATTGTAACTATTTAAGATATTTCTTCATAAATGTTATGTAATATTACTGAATCGTATTTATTCAGAATGAATCGTATTTCAACTATTAACACTACTTCACGTCTTTTTACACTTGTGTGACAGTTAAGAATGTTAAAAGGTGACGGCTGCCAGAACCGCTGCTCCTGCGCATTGAGAGGAGCCAGATGAGTTGGTGTGGGCATCTGGTCAGGATGCCTCCCGGGGGAGGTGTTCAGGGCACAGGACACGTCAGAGAGACTATGTCTCTCAACTGGCCTGGGAAAGGCTCAGGATCTGACGGGAGGAGATGGATGAAGTAGCCGGGGAGAGGGAAGTCCAGGCTTCCCTGGTTAGGCCGCTACCCCCCCAACCCGACCTTGGACAAGCAGAAGAAGATGGATTCAAGATTCAAGAGTTTTATTGTCATATGCACAGTAAAACAGGCAGTTCTACTATGCAATGAAATTCTTGTTCTGTTCATTCTCCCAAGAAAAGAAAGAAAACACAAGAAAAAGAATAAGAACATAAGAAACATAAATACCAATAAATTAAGCAACAACAACAGAAGAGACATTAATACAGATAAATAATACAAACAAACAAATAAATAAATAAATAAATGAATAAATAAATAATAAAGTGCTATGAGTGTGTGTGCGTGCGGCGTTTGCGAGTGCTTCGTTGAGAAGCCTGATGGCCTGTGGGTAAAAGCTGTTTGCCAGCCTTGTGGTCCTCCACAAACTCCACAAACAGTAAAAGTGGGCGGAATTGGTGTGCCAACACCCTCCTCCTATTGGTTCCTTACACTAAGACTGGGAGGAGTTGTGGTCTAATCCTCTCCTTCCCTTAGCACCTCCGATAAAAGGGAAGTGTAGATCCCTGTAGTTGGGTATGAACGACTCTGATACTGGCTAGTTAGCATCTATTGTTCTGGCTTGGCCCTGGCTTCACCTCATTAGCAAGACTAAGAGCTGTGGGTTTTGGTCTCAGTAACCTGCTGAACACAGGGTCCAAATTAAACCTCAAACCACCATTCCGATTCAATGATGGGTTCTGTTGTTTGACAAAAATAGCTTCCTTTACTCCTCTTTCAAACCATCTGTTTTCTTTGGCCAAATCTTTACCTCGCTGTCCTCAAAAGAGTGATTGGTTGCTTTAAGGTGTAGATGTACTGCTGATTGAGGACCACTAGAATTGTCCCTGCGATGTTGATAAAGCCTTTTTTGGAGCATTTGCTTAGTTTCCCCAATGTAGTGCTCTTTGCATTCCTCATCTTTACAGTGGATGGAATAGACCACATTGCTCTGTTTTTGGTTTGGAGCCTTGTCTTTAGGATGCACTCATTTTTGTCTCAGGGTATTTACTGGTTTGAAATAGGTTGGAATTTTGTGTTGCCATAAGATCCTCTGGAGTTTTTCGGAGACCCCCACTACATAAGGGACTACCACTCCTCTCCTTTTAGGAGGAGGAGGGTGTTGGCACACCAATTCCGCCCACTCTTACTGTATTTAAGGCCTAGGCTACCAGCACTTGTTAGTTCGCTGACGAAGCTCTTCGGATGAGGAGCGAAACATCCGACACCTTCTTCACAGAAGTACAGATGACGTCTCAAGAAGCCTTTCCCTCGTATTTTATATATTATTATTATTACATTTTTTACTTTGAAATAAAAATATTTGTTTATATTTCGATTTTGATTTTTTCATTAAAAAATACATTTGATACTTTATTCAACAGCCCTTGAACGCACCATAGCGAACCAGCACGCTGCCTGTCGACCACACACCAAACGACGTTTTTTTCTCAAAAAAACAAAAAACAAAAACAAAACTCTAGTTTGTCTCGTTGTGCTGATGAGTCTGTCTTCATTTTGTGCTTTTGTTGTTCCTGTCTTGGTTTTATACACAATACGTAATAAAGAAATAGAATTAGATCGCTACAATGTACGCCGCCGGACGTCTGTGGGAACACGAGTATGTCCGTAGTTCCAAAAAGGTTGGGGACCACTGCTGTAACCCCAGTTTTCCTTTGTTGCTTGGGTACTTTTCTAGGGTGGGTCCTGTTCAATTTTCAAGATTGAAGATTGAAGATTCAAGAGTTTTATTGTCATATGCACAGTAAAACAGCAGTTCTACTATGCAATGAAATTCTTATTCTGTTCATTCTCCCAAGAAAAGAAAGAAAACACAAGAAAGAATAAGAACATAAGAAACATAAATACCAATAAATTAAGCAACAACAACAGAAGAGACATTAATACAGATAAATAATACAAATAAATAAATAAAGTGTTATGATTGTGTGCGTGTGTTGGGTGTGGCGTGTGTGAGTGCTTCGTTGAGAAGCCTGATGGCCTGTGGGTAAAAGCTGTTCGCAAGCCTTGTTTTTATTTTGTTTTTATACTGCAGCCCAACTGCAATGATTTCAGGGACGCACTTAGGACACCTCTGATGTAACAGCTCTTAGCACTCCGTCAGCACTGCGCTAGGTATGACCTACCTACAGTATCTCCCAAGCAGCTCAAGCTGTCAGTGGCCAGCAGGTGTGCTAACACGTACTTCAACACGTATATATTAGCTGGCCTCGTGAGCGTACTCCAGTCACCTGACCAAAGCCCGGTGACAGACGGTGGACGTTGTCTGAGCTTAGCAAAGAAACTGAAAGCGACGTGTCATGTAAATTGAGCCAGACGGGAAAAGCAAACGGCCTGGAGTCTCCCGGGGACGTGTCGGCCGGTCCCGCACGTTTAGAGGGATGAAGGCAGTCGATGGTTCCCCGGACTATTAGAGCGTCCCGTCCGATTGCTCTTGGAAGGACTAGTCAAGAGAGGTACGGATGAGGAAAGTCTCCAACAAGACCTTAAATCAGGGGTTCAACATGTTTCTTTTTTGAAGTTAAAAAGTGCATAACAGTGTATAGGAAGCAGTAGGCCAATAAAAGAAACATTTGTAGCCAATAACTCACTTCCATTGGGGTTCATGAATTTAAAACCCCTGAAAATGTTGACTCCTGGAAGGGATCCATGGTCCAAAAAGGTTTGAGAACAACTGGTGTAAATAATGGCCCACGGGTAGTAGTAGTAGTTTCCAGTAGAGATGGTAAAATGCTTGTATCAGACTTCCTGAATCACACCGCTTCGAAATAATGCTTCGCCGCTTGTATCGTTCTACAAATATCACGTGACCCATTAACGTTGGAAGCATCACACGTCACAGCGCGTACTAACAGCTTGAAACGGATTGGTGAGCGTCATTGCTTGGACGGGTCATTGTGCGCTAACTTGTGTGTATAATAACCATCAAGCTGTTGAACCGTGTTGGCTGGTCATGAGAGCATTGGCCAGTTTGCTTGTGCGACCTGCGCTTCTCTTCTTGTAGTGACATACAAGTACATTGCTTTGACTTCACTCTTCCAACAGATGGCGCTAATGTTGCTTTTCACCAAAGCTCCGAATCTGTTCCGGCACAATTTGAAGGAAAGCCCCTCTGGATGCCATCGACACAACCAATGAGCGACACGGACTTCCGGAATGTTCCCAGCAGGCACACAATGTTGATACAATGTTGAATAAACATCCATGACATCGAAACAATAATAAAACAAATCATTTTATTTGTAAATTGAGACAACATTGAATTGTAACATTTAACAAAATTACCAAAATAGTTGTCAAATCAACGTCGGAACCCGACAATGAATAAACAGCAAATGCGTTGTGTTTGTGTTGCTCAACGTCATGACCTAATTCAACAATTTATCAACGTTGTTTCAATGTTGTGTGCCTGCTGGGTTAGAAGGAGCAGGAGCTGCTCCTGTAATTGAAGATGAGGAGCAGCTGGGAATGTCGGCGGAGATTGACAGAGGATTAGGAAGAAAACGCGGGTGGAAAGAAAGAGGTGAGGTTGAGAAGGTCGTGTCGGGTTTCGTCTGTGGTGATGAAATGATGAATCATCGTCAATCTGAATCAATCTGCAATTTCTACTCAATTCTGTCGAGAAACCCGATGGAGCAACATCGGGGATTCCTCCTCTACCACTTTGTGCTGCAAAGAACACCAACACCTTCGTGAAACTTGTAAAACCTGATGCACAATCCCTTAAACGGCAAGAAACAGTCGACAAGATGGAGGCCAATAAGAGATGCATGGTAGCTTGTGCACGCATTGGAGTGGTGAGAATGAGTGTGCAAGATTTCAAGCTCATGGCCCAGCAGTTTCACTTCGCCTTTTAGTTGTGCATCTCTCCCAACTTATTGATCGTGTTTACATTAATGGATACACGGGGAGCCGCAGAGGAGAGGCCGACCCTGCCTCCTCTGCAGCCTGACAGCCCAGGACTAATCTTGCTGGGCTAAGCTTGGGACAGACCTCCACTCACCGCTCTGCTTCGTTCCCACCCTCAGGTGGACGCTCGCCCTCCGCCTCCACGTCATCACCCGAAGCTGTGGGAAAATATGTGGAAAGGATCATGGAGAGGAAAAGAAAGAGTATGGGAATGCGGGTGACCACCATGGAGGATGAAGCTCGTTCACATTGATCAGGGGTCTCATCTATGAAGCCTGCGTACGCACAAAACGGGGCCAAAAAGTTGCCTACTTCGTTTTCCATGCAAAGTATGTGATCTATAAAAACACAGCATGACCTGAGGATGTGCGCACCGGTACGGGACTTTTGTAGCTGACGTACACACTTTTTGGAGACATGGCAAAAAGGCGACACACACATTAAAGGGACGGTTGGGTTGTATGACATCCCCACCAGTGGTAGTGCATCAACAGTGACTTACCCCCCATGTCGTCCCGCGAGTTGAGTTCTGGTCAGATTTTGGTGATACGGAACGCTTCTCAAAACAGTAACACATTTGTAATATCCACCAACCGACGAGGCGGCATGGCTCAGGTGGTAGAGTAGTTGCAGGTTCCAAAGTATCCTTGGGCAAGCTACTGAACCCCTGGTAGCTTGCGTCATCAGTAGGTAAATGTGGTAAGAGAGTCAAAGCGCTTGTCGTCACAGCTCACTTCTGGTCTGTGATGCATCGTTTCTGTAAAACAGCCGTTCGGTCGTTTTAAAAAAAAAACCTTTACTCGTGCGGATGAAAGGCTGAAACCATGAAATACTTTGGCGTTTTGACCTGAAACGTTTCCGTGTGAACAGCCCCTTAGTCAGAATTCCACGCACATTTTCATAGATGACACCCCAGGAAGTAAAGAGTCTTACGTAAGGACACCTGAAGGAGGAAGTGGGTATGAAACTACCAAGACTCCCAAACCCAAAGTCCAATCTGGCATGCGCATCATGACCAACAAGTGTCTTGTATACTGCATACGGTGTTGCTGCTACTGGAACCTCAATTTCGAAAAAATGTCACTCGCTACGTCACCTTCCGGTCTTTAATCATTGACTTTAGTGCACGTGTGCCGTTTAACAAGAGTATCAAGGATGATAAGTCGATGAAGTGATTGCTAGAATTACAGAGAGGAAACATCACATTGAAATCCAAGCTCCCAAATGAAGCAGTCTATGGATCCGGTGCCAAGGGTCCACTCCAGCAGCATTAGAGCCTCGTAGCTAGTAGCTAGGTTCCATAAATGTGTTTGAAACTGATAGCAGAGCCTAAAAATAAAATATAATATCATTACACCCCCACTCCACCAACCCGTCATATCCATTTCCCCCGTATCTCTGAGGTTGACCCGTGACCTGGTGGATGTTAGCGCTCCCAAAGACACGAGCCTCATTACCCAGAGTCCTCCGATTTACCCCCGAGGAAGGACGGAAATAAACAAAAGACCGGGGCTAATCAAGTGGTGGAAGCGGAACACCGTTGCAGTAAATGGTCCCCCCCCCCGGCTTTCACTCTCAATCAACTCTTGCGTGTGACATTGTGTTTTTAGAATACTAATAATGGCTAGTGGTGTGTCACATAGTAAAGTATGTGAAGTATCCCTCCAGCAAGAACTGCGGTGACTAACATTTCCACGATAAGCACGCCTGGTCTTGTTGTACGATCGCTTCCCGTCCTAGAAGATGACATCGTGACCATCGCCGCTAGATGAATGGGCAGCATCCTCAGGTGACCGTGAGGGGTCAGCCTGGCGGAAGAACCTTATGGGCATGAGCAGATCAATGAAACCAAAAGCTGTTATCGATCTGATGGATTTAAACCCCCCCCCCTCGCATTCCCAATGTCAACGCAAAGCTGTAGCCGACAGAAAGCAGACTGCTTTGCTTTGCTTGACCGAAGACCAGCAGAATAAATCTCACTTTGTGCTCCACGGCTGCTTTAATGAAGGATAAAATGGCGTGAGTGGGCTGAACGACTGTTAGCATTGGACTGAATGGACTGTAAATCGTTTGCCCTCCTCTGGTCCAGGTGACAGCTGTAAATCTGGAAGGGTCTATTGGTGTCTGCTCAACAGGAACAAAGTGGCAGTCAGATAAAAGGTGAATGATAAACAACACAAAAGACCCGAACATCTCCACCACAATTCATTGTGGCTGGATTGGATTTCTCCAGAAGATAACAATGCGTGACATACCTGACATCTTAGCTAATTTCCCAGGTCACACCAAAGAAGAGTGAATGCAGAGCTTTAGCAGTATGCTAAGCTAATATAATGCCAATGCCCTTGCAAAGGCTCCAGATAAAGACTAACTAATTGATAGTAATTGGCTGTGAATGTGTGCGGCTCCTAATTATAGGTTAGCGCTTAACTGTTCTTGCTCCCAAAAGATTAAACAGATTATAAGAGCTTCCACTAGTCTGGGAAGACTTTCTACGATATTTTGGAGTGTGTCTGTGGGGATTTGTATCCATATGTGAGGCCATAAGTCAACCCTTTGCCCTGCATCCCACAAACCAAAGAGCTGTCCTGTACAGCAGCTGAATTTTGCAGGATGGGTGGACTGTGTGTTTATTCTGCTAATCAACAGGTCAGGCAAGGCCAGTTTATCTATAGAGCACAATTCATACCAAGGTCATTCAAAGTGCTTTACAGAAAAGAAGGGTCATATCACATCATTCCATAAACACATAAAATCATTCTAAAGTCATTCCATAAAATTCCGTAAATCACTCCTTAAAACAAAAGGTTTAAGAATGAAGAGTTCACATCAAATACTTCCAGTTGTCAAATGCACAGCTGAAGTGTTTTCAGCCTGGATTTGAACGTTGCCAAAGTTGAGGTGTTCCAGATTTTGGCAGCATAAAACCGAAACGCAGCCTCACCGTGTTTAGTCCTGACTCTGGGCACCCGCAGGAGACCACTCCTGAGCTTCTCAGATCCTGAGATGGTTTATGTGGCTTTAACATGTCAGAGATGTAGTTTGGAGCAAGACCATGAAAAGACTTGTACACAAGCAGGGCGTTTTTAAAGACTATTTTCTGAGCAACAGGAAGCCAGTGCAGAGACCTGAGTAATGAAATAATAAGCTCATATTTCCTGGTTCCAGTCAGGACTCGAGCAGCAGCATTCTGGATGTACTGCAGCTGTTTTACTGCTCGTTTAGAGATCCCTGTGAGAAGGCGTTACAGTAGTCTAGCCTGCTGGAGACAAAGGCATGGATTGGTCTCTCTAAATCTGGCTTAGACACTATTCCCTTGATTTTGGCAATGTTTTTTAGCTGGTAAAAAGCTGATGATGTTATTAATTTAATGTGGCTGTTAAAATTCAGATCTGAGTCCATCATTTCCCCGAGATTTCTAACCTGATGATTAGGTTTTAGAGAAAGCATCTCAACACTTTCTCTTTGTTTCT